>NW_007579068.1:0-120660 GCF_000690725.1 Stegastes partitus | reverse complement strand
GTGTGTGTGTGTGTGTATCCACATATATATGGATCTATACAGGGGGCTGGTCTAGTGGTCTAGTTGTCTAGTTTTTCCAACACCTAACAGCAGTTTCTGTTCAAGCAGAAGCAAAACTGCACTGTGTAAATGAAGTGAGGCATCAGTGTAAGCTATCCTGGGGCAGTGATGCTGCTCTTGCAGAGAAAACGTTGGCTGTAAAAAATGCTGTGATGAACAGCAGACATTTCCAGTTCACAAGACTCCCAGTCTCTCCTGAGAGTCTGCTTCATCCCTATTATAGCCAATAATAGCCCATTGTAGTCAAATGCTCTTTCTCTTCACTGTGACTGAATGAGGACACATTATTTACTGAGAGGAGACAACACTAATACACGGCTGCAGAAAACTGCTGACAGGAAGAGGGCAAAAAATCATAGGTTTTCCCTCCTAGAGGACGTTACACTTCTTTATATTTATAGTTATGTTTAATAACATCCCACAGTCTGCCAATACACCTCCAGACAACCTCCAGAGTCGCTCTCACTGCAGGCTGGGATACGAGGGGCTGGATTTGAGGAGATCAATGTTTTATTTCTGTTTTCTACATTGACACTGATGAGGTCATTCGGCGATGTAGGAAAAGAACTTCTTCAAAACAGTAAAACCTACAGGCTGTTTATGATCATCTGCTCAGATTGAAGTGAGGATGCAACATTTCCAAGCCGAAAAACTCCCATTTCACAATAAATACGGGGACATATGTTTAATTTATGATCGCAGCTTGCACAGATCATGAGCAATGCACGAAATAAAACGTAAAAAGGAACTAATTAAACGAGTCCTTTAATACTCATTAAAATGTAATCTCGATGGATAAAGGCCCTCTTTTCCGAAGCATTTCAGCGGCGCAGTAGCTGCAAAACGCAGATCAAAACCTCACTGTATTCATGTGCCACTGAACACAGTTCCTTTAGGTTTCCATTTTGTGCTTATGTCCAAAGGCATCCTGAGACAAATGCCTCACCACAAAGTCATACACCATTAATGCAGTCAGTGGTGCTGCAGCCTCAGAATCTTATTATCTTAGTTGGTTCAGCCTCATTAGCTGTTCTATGCATATTAATGGGTGGGAAATGGAAAACTATACCCCATTTAAGAACAAAACATGCTCAAAGTACTCGCTGCTTCTAGGTTATAGGACATAACTCACTCTGCAAATTGCTATCATCGGGCTTCTGGCAGAACCCTGCTGTTTTCTTTACCCAAAAGCCCCTGGTTCCCTCTCGGAGACAGAGTTTCATTAACCTGCACTGCATTCAGATGCCATTATGGCTCTAATTATGGCACATGCTCTTATGAGGAACTGCCTGGGTTCTCAGAGACTTTTATGTCCAGCTGTCCTGTCGCCAAGGCCGGGGTCGTCCCCGCTGCTGCCGAAGTTCCAGGTAGAGAAGATGTGCTAATCTCAGATGCATTGAAGCTGGCTTTGTAGACTTATGCAGGCTTATCTATCATGGTCACGACTGCATTAGACATAAGACCTTAAGTTTGCAGGCACTGAAGTAGAAAGGAGAGCAAATTAAATTCTTCTCATCTACCTCCTCAGCTGTGTCTAGATTGCATCAGTCAAAAAAAAAAAAGAAAAAGAAAAAAACTTGAGGATCTCTTGAGGATAAAACCAGCACCTCACAGTGCAGAGGTAAGTCTTTATGTGCTGTTTGTTCTCCACAGTGAAAAGACAACGTTGTTATATAGTTTACCAATCTGCATTTAATTACTAGAGCTGCACCATAATGACAGGGTGTTTGCCATTCTAGACTCAGCACATCTGCCAACAGACCAATGGAGACCTTAGCTTGGGAAACAAATAAAACCTCTGTCCAGTGTCTCATTATCCATGAAAGTATCTCCTCGGCTTCCTCTGTCTAATCAAAGAGAAGGGAAACACAGGAACAAGCTGAAAAATTCCAACATGAGGGCGATTGAAACAGTTCCCTCAGCGTTGAGCATTGCTCACTCACAGCAGATAGTGAAGGTAAGAAGATCCTTTGGCAGGTGCTGTGGGCTGTCAGAGCTGTAGATGAGCTCTGCTGCTGGATAACATCTTGCCAAATGCTCGAAGCTTGTCAGTTAACAGTCTGCCAGAAAGAGGTGGACAGCTACTAACCTCTCAGAGAAAAGACAAAGACCAACAGTAAGTTCCAAGCCATGAAAAGAAACTTTAGAGTTCCCTGAGTAAAAAATTACCAGCATTGTCACTACGATGAACTTAGAAATGAAATGTTTTAATGCAAAGGAGAGGTTTTTTGTGACAGTCATAAGATTTGCTTAGCTATTAGCAATTGAAATGTCTTAATTTAATCGAGTTAGAATGAAAAATGTAGCCGTGTTTGCGTTTACACACATCTATAGCTCATCTAGTCGTCTAGATGTTGATCGATGGTGAGTTTTTAATGTCCTTGGCTTTGGTTCGGAGCAGAAGAAAGCCAGTAGTCCATGAATCGCACAATATCATTCCTTATGTTGGCTTCCATAGCAGACAGCATTCTTAGTGCAGCAGTTATCTTGAGTCTAATGTATTAATAACGCCGTACTATAACCAACAACGCCATTGTGCTCATAATTTACGAATAAAGCCGCCTCATATAAAGATAACTTCCATTTAAATTTAAATTATCTCAGGTACACAATGACAGTATCTAGACTTCATGCAACACAAATATGTGCGCCCTCTTCTGACTGCTGGAAGCTCCCTGCTTTGAATAATCAGCCAAATCAGTCGATGACTAACCAAATCAGATTTAGTTTCCATTGTTTTAAGTTGCTCTTTCTGTGTGTAAGACAGAAACAGGACAAATTCACTTAATCAAGATCAATACCAGTTATTTGGCTAATGAAGATACTCCCCCACAAACACACTATAAGTACAACACATAGGCGCATATATGGAATTACTGTGCACAAAAAGGATCTGATCTGATGAGTAAACTAAGAATTCTGCTGTCTGTCTCGGTGCCACAACACCGAGAGTTGCTGGGAGCTCATCAGTTCTTGAAAGTCTAATAATTACACCAAAGTTTCTGGTAAATTGAGCTGCATTGAGTCATATTATTTGTATTAAAGTCCCGTCTGCAATCTGAATGTAAAGATAAGTGAAGCACTACCAGCAGAAGTTAAAACAGCTGCTATCACTGACAAATAGACAGTCAAGTCTTTAATAAAATGGAACAGTACCCAGCACCTCATCATAAGTCTTTAAAGTTTTTTGATGGTGCTAAAGATGTGCTTACACCAGTAAGGTAAACACAGAGAAAGATATCAGTCTACATTCTGGGTTTTGATAAGAGAGATGTGCAAAAAGCAGATTTTTCTTCAAATAAATATGAATGTATCTCAATTTAAAAGAGAATAAACTGGACTGTTGTGAGTATATTTGTGAGTTTTTTCCGCTGTGTTGCTCTGAAGCAACAACAAGAATAAGTTCTGTTTTGAACTGCAGCCTCTGTCTTGCAGGATAATTTTATAATCACAGGAAAAATAAATGTGTTTATATATGCAAATCAACCAACTGTTTCTCCACAGACTTTGTATAATATAATCTAACATCTTAATGTGATTAAATCATATCATATATCACTATGTAATGCACAAGTAATCAGACTAATTTAATTTATTTAAAAGTTTCCAACGCTAGAATTTAAAGCTCCACTCTGATTTTGACCATAAAATTACAAGAATATATTTCTATGTAGAATTGTGACTTAGAAACGGATTAAAATTGGTGTTTTTTTCATCCCTAAATTTTGTTTAAAATCTATTAGTTGATGTTTAAGTGAGGGCTGAAGGAGTTTACTTTTGACCTTTATTATGATGTAGCACTGTAAATAAAGGTAAATCAATTCTATTAATAATGTTAGAAGCCCTGACCTTTACTGCATGTTATTCCCCTGCTCCCTCTCCCCATATTTAAACTCTCTCTCTCTACTATCACTATTAAATAAAGGAAAAATGCTTCCCCCCCCAAAATTCTAATAAACTGAAAACAAAAACCCACACAAATTATTTTTATATCGCCATAACATGAAAAGTCCAGACAAAGCACATGGCGTCACGTTAGCCAAATTGCCGACTTTCCGATCCATGAGTACTCCATAGTCATTACTACATTATTACATGATTACCTGAGTACTCAGTAGCGGTTGCTCAGACCATATCTAACTTCAACATCAGCTTTCATTTTGATTTCAGCTCCACGCTTGTAAAGATTTGTGACTGTATCTTGCAGAGCTGTGAATGTAACACATGGAAAATAATCTGTCTGCAAACAACTAGACGGACTGTCATATAAACCTGCCACAGGATCCAGAACTGCCTTTGTGGTGGTTCCTTCTACAGTGGGACAACCAGAACAACATTTGCCATGATCACACAAACATTAACACACAGACAGACAGATGAATGATTTACAAAACAGTACCATCCATTCTGTCACAGCTGGTGACAGACACACTGACACAGGCAGGAATGTATCATGTGTAGTTAAAGGTAGTTTCATGGGAGTTTTGGCTGATGAGTGGACCTGATCAGCCAGGTTTTTTTGCCAAGGAGACAAGCATATTTATTGTGCCCAGATTTAGTAGTGAGAGTGGTGTGTATTCCCTGCTGTGATGAACATTCATTCAGATGCTTCACTTGAAGCACAGATGCAAAGGAATTTGCAGGACACCCCCGACAATAACTTCTGGTCGCACATGTTGTGCAAAGAACTCGGCAATGTATCAAATATAATCCCATTAATTAGGAGTTTCATTGTTGCGCAATATGAAAACTGCATAAATTGCAAAGACAGGACATGTGCTGCCTTCGCTGTCTCTCAAACAGTGCCGGCAGTGAGACGCAGTTCTCTGGAGTCACCACAGTAACGTGAGGTGTCGTCGATGATGCAGTTTGCCAATCACACATAAAAGAATGATGGCAGCAGCAGCTGACGGCTGAAAACAGGATGATATGACAATCAAACCTACTAAACAATGCACAGTCACACAGTGGCAAGGGCTGCTATTTTGGTGTGTGTGTGTTATTCTATTGTTTCTTTGTCTTTACAGCGTTAACAGTGTGTAAAAGGGCAATAACTGGGCTAGTGACGCTGTTCCTTTGTTGGTCTCGTACATATAGGACTGGGTTCTACTTTGGTAAAAGGCGTACAGACTGCCTTTTAATGCAACTTTGTTTTGAATTTATGTAGAAAAAAAAAAGACTGAAATCATGAATCATCCATAAAACTGAAAAGAATCCTGATTTAACTTTCAACCCATGTCACCCAGCTGTAGATGAGCACAGTGCACAACAATAATAAACCATCTTTGTGTCAGTTTAACAGAAAACATATATTATTAAATACAAATATCTTATTTTAAAAAATGTCAATCTTAGTTTTATCCAGACAAAAGTCGCTTTGAGCCTGTTTAACTTGACTATTTTGTGCTATTTTAAAAAAAAAACAAAAAAAAAACAGAATACACACACAAATAATGGAAATGACATCATATTTATTGCCACACAAATTTCATGCAACTCATCCACTAAGATTCTATTGAGTAAAGCGATGAATATGACTTATTAAACTAGTTAAATCTCATGGGCTGAGTGTAATGATACTTCAACGTGAGCATGT
The DNA here is from genome assembly GCF_000690725.1 of Stegastes partitus. Lineage (NCBI taxonomy): Eukaryota > Metazoa > Chordata > Actinopteri > Pomacentridae > Stegastes > Stegastes partitus. The sequence continues at coordinate 115,004 of NW_007579068.1, read as the reverse complement.
AGAGACGTCTGTAGATCACTCCGGCTTTCTATCTGTAGTGACAAATTCCATGAAGATGAAAGCAGCGTTTAAGAGCAGGCTATTGTAAGAGGTTGTCTTCCTGTTCATTTGCTTTACTAATAGGACAAACTATTTGAATTAATGTGATCTCATGATTGAAAACACGGTTGAAGTGTACACACTTAAAATGTGCAACACTAATTCCAATAAGCCCTTTTCCTATCTAAATAATTTTGCTTTAATTATAACCGCCATAACAATGAGCCACAGTGAGATAAATAAATAACTTCACTGTCCTCCCTGGAATTGTGCTGATGCGGAGGCCTGCCTAGGCATTATAAACCTAATTAGCAGAAGATTACTATGCAGTGTGCAAGGCTGTGGTCCAGAAAGACATCATTAGGTCTTCTGATGGGGATATGCCTTTAGCACATTGATTGTTTTTCGCTCCAAGAACAATGCAGATTGCAGACTTTATAATTGGGCTTTCAGGTCACTTGTGACTTCACTTCCACTATGTGTGGCTGGTGATCTCCATTCAAACAAAAGAAGCCGATAACAAAAAAGACATTCCCGCTGAGCTCATGGAATGAAGAGGATGTTCATGGATTATGAGACACACCAAAGAGACCGAGATAAATAAGAATCATACTGTAGGACTACATAACTATTCTACAGAAGAAGCGGATAAAGCTTCAGATCCCATCAGATATTCTGGAGAAAATAACAGCAGCACTGTTCGACTTCATTTGAGGATTGATCTTAGAATACTAGTCTTACTCTTATGACTGTTACATGTCAATAACGTTTTAAATGAGAAATGCCAACAAAAAAATATTCATTTTATATTAATGCTACCAATAAACCTGATCATTATTTGTCTAAATCTACATTTTGAACGAGACAATGAACTCGTCTCTCAGTGTGATTATTGTTCTGCCATGTTTTTCTCTCTCCCCTTTGCACTCACTCAAACCTGGTGAGGCAGATGCCCTGAGCCTGGTTCTGCCGGAGATTTCTTCCTGTTTAAAGGGAGTTTTTTCTTCCCTTTGTCACCACAGAACCGCTCAAAGGGAACCATTGGAATTGTTGAGTTTCTTTCTTTAACATTGCAAGATCTTGACCTCACTATTGGAAGAGTTCTGAGATGACTTGTTGGCGCTATATTAATAAAATTGCATTGAACTGAAGTAAATCAACGAAAACAATACAAATTATTTCTATTTTTAATTAAAGTTCATATTTGTAAATTGTTCTTAATATCATTTTTCCAGCAGGTCCAGCAGGTATCACAGAACAGGCGAGTGATGCGTTGGTCTTTGTGTAGAATTTGTCGACAGATCCTAAATATCAAGAAAGCCCCTTTACCTCTCCATTGCTACCCATATGGAGGCATTGCAGAGGTTGGGCATCTTCAAGCATTCTGTTCTTCACCAGCCACATTTTGTTTCATTAATTTTTCCATGGTCTTAGGTTTTCTCACAGCATCTCTCACTTCAGCTTAATATTTAAAAAAGCAATACATTCGACTAAAAAGAAGTCCTGCTACGATCCCACTAATTGTATACACTCCACACTGCTCACGCATTGAGCAATGGACACTGGACATAAAGGGGTAAATGGCGATGGTGGATTGAAGTATAAAGCCATTCAGTGCCAACAAAACAACATCATCTGCATAAATTCGAGATCTAATTACGAGGTTAACAAACAGGATATCAAAAACCCCCAAAAGACAGAAAGACATACAGCAAACAAAGGCAAAATGCAGTAGACTGTATCGGACTTTCTGCCATCTGTTTTATTATGTTAAAATGTATTATTTCACATGTGTAAATACCATAAAAAAGGCTATTTAAAACTCACAGCCAAAATACAGTATCTCTACTTTGGCTGTTGGCACTTACAACACTCTCGGCACTAGAACTAGACAACTATCACCCGACATCAAGTACAACAAACTGCAAAATCATTCAGCGTCTCAGGATGGATCTCTGCCCTCCAGCTGCAGAGCTGTGTGGTTGAATTCAGGAGTTTCTTTCACCACCTAACAATATGCAACTGAGGTAAGTCGTGCTTACTGAAAGCAGCTTGGTCCAAACCAGTTCTACCTTCAATGACGATTTACCACAACTAATACAAAGTCCCTTCCTCTCTAATTTCCTTAAAACTCCTAAACAGGTAGGATATTATCAATGCCAGTTTGGGTTTAGCATGTTTGTTCAACATCTTCCCTCGTCAGTTTCTCCACTATGACAGCTCTACTCCTCTCTTCACCGAGTGACATATGGCAACAGATTGGACAACACCACAACAACGTCGACCATTAATCTTTGTCCTAAGGTAAAGTCCAATGCCCGGTACAATCAAACATCTTACTCATTATAGAAAGTCCATCACAAAGACCCAGTGAAATAACAGCAGATCCTGAACAGGAAGCACCACCATAACCATCCACCAACAAACGGTCTCTGGTTCAGAAATACCTGTATCATCACCATGGATATGATGTTGTCGGCTACTAGGTTTCAGCTTGAGCAGACCATTCTTCACAGTCGCTGCCTTCTAGTTTTTTTTCTAATAACCCGCATGAGTACAGAAGTCACCTAACAGAGCAATGTGATCCCCATGTGGAGCCCTCTCCAGATGTTTCTGACACCAGACCCATATGCTAGAGCAAGACACTCACTAGTTTGTCACATGCTTTCTGTAACAGGTCAACAAGGCAGCTTTTGAACCGAATTTTACCTGAGCTCAAGAAAATGCACACAAAAAACAGCTGTACAACTTTAAACATTTATAATATGGGGCTTTAAAGATCCCATCTAGTAATAATTAAGGTTTTTTAGTTGTTTTTTTACCCTGTTAACATGTCCATGTGATGTTGCTTTAATATTCTAGAAGACATATTGTGAGCAAAATAAACAGTCTACGGCTAAAACAAATGTCACCATGAAGTGTATCAGACCCAGAAACACGGATTCAGACTTCTAGGGTTTCATCAGAACAAACCAAAGGAACCAACCCTTGTCAACTTGCAGAATTGGACTTTCTGTGTCATTATTCTTCAGAATCCATCTCTGCATCAAACATGTAGGTATGAATGAATTCCTCCAACATTACAACGTGTCATTGCCCAGTCTAGAGCAGTTTTACAGTGTTAGAGCAGAAACGTAAGTTAGCTAGAGAGCTCGAGCTGCTGTCAGTGAGGACAGCTGCATCGAGAAAGAGACAGGGAATACGTAGATTGGACTGTTTAGTTACATTGAAGCCAGTTTCGTATTAATTTCATGGAAAATAAGAAAAAAACTCAAAATATGTAACGTTGAGACACAGATATTCGTTTTTCAGGGTTAGGTCAACAACAAGAGAGGGACTTTAAGGCCATAAAAATAAAAAACTGACAACGATAAATATTCTAATGCTCTCTTCCGTCTCCTGCTTGGGTTGCGTTTTGTTTGCTTACTTTGCATTCCTCTATGTGTGTTCATAAGAGAGCTTGTTTAATCAGCTTTGCCCGCCGCCTTCCTATCTGGACTCACCCATCGTATGCCTGTCTCCTGCACCTCGTTCTCTCTGGCTGGCGTTTGTAACAGAGCGCTACAGCCCCATTTGAGGTATGATAATCAGCTGATTAGCCAGCGAAGTCCTTTTCCCAGAGGCTCCTTTGTGTGCAAAATCCTCACACTCAATTGACATGTGGACATCATCAAGCTGATGAAATGCAATTGTAATGAACAAGTGAGGCAGAGCATCTGCAGTGGGACCCTGAACGAAAAGGACCCTTCCCTCCTGACATGCTAATGCAGAAAGCTGCTCTCTGCCTGTACTTCCCGTGGGTCCCTCATGGAAATGTGAAGAGATGCATATTCAAACCAGCACCTTCTGAGGGGGCTGGATGTACGAAGAGAGAGAGATGGGAGAAAAAACCCTGTGTGGACTTGGCCAAATGCTAATTCTGAGACAGATTATATTGCATCACGCGCAGTAATGATCTGACAGTTCATTTGTGAGGAGAGTTCAGGATCTGAGGTTTAATGCTTGGGTGGACGCAGGTGCTGAGCCCCAGCTCCTCAGAGCTGTCAGAGGAAGGCAGGGGGCTGCTGTCAAATTATCCCAGTTAAAAAGGCTGAGGCGCCTGCAAATATGAAAGACATTTAAGAAATTAATGCATTCGTATTCAACACATATTGCAACAGTGTTTCATTAGAGGTGCTCTAGTCATATTAAAACTGACATCTGACCTTTCACATTTCTCTGAGGCGCTCAGGAACATTCTTATTACATACATGCCTAAGTCAAAGAGAAGGTAATTGTGATAACTAGCAATAATTAAACAAACTGACATTTTAGTACCATCACTTTCCCTGTTATTTCTGCTCTTTTTGCACGGCGCTGAGGAATGATTACAAAAAGCCGTATTTGTGCAAGTGAGTTTATTTTAGAGGAAAACAAAAAAAAAAAATGGAGGGTATGTGACTACCTCATACTGCCTAAGTATACCATCATTTCATCTCTTAGTTGTTTTGTGTTATCAAGGAGATTTATTGTATTACCATTGCTGCTTTGTTACTGCATAATCTTGCCGTGATTATGATAAGCATGCATAATGGAGACAAATTCCATACAATTTCCCTGATCAACATTTTCTGCTTTCATGCATAAAACATTCATCATGAACAGATACAAGGAGGAAAGTCATGGGGACTATCAAAGTCAGGATTTCATAAATTAAAAGCAAGAGAATTCCTCAATACCATCCTTCCAGCTGTGGTGTCACACAACAGCTTGCAAAGTTTATCTTTGTAAATCAGACGTTTCACAAACCGTTGAAATCTTTTGGGATGTGATATGAGATGCATGTACAGTTGGTAGAGGTCAAGTCAGATAAACAGAGTGATGATGCCATACATATTGTTCTATATAGATAGATGTAGGTCATTACACCTATGGCCTCCAGCTGAGCCGTTTTGTGATGACAGGACCTCTGGGCTTGGACCTCAGAGACAGAGCAAATGGGCAGTCAGCAGGCCCCCTGCTTTCTGGGCCTTTTGGGTCGCTGAGGTGTCAGAAGAAGAGAGGGTCATAGACCCTGAAATCTAGCCTCGCACACTTCAACGCCATACCTAACCCGGTGTAAGCACAACTAGACCCTAGGCTCTGAGGTGGGCTCCCTCCCACCAGGTGTTCAGGATGGCATACATGTCTTCAGGGTATGGAGTGCTGCTGGCTGCCCAGGACTACACATGGTGCTGGGGGTCAAACATGGAGCCATGCTGGACCAGCTGTCGCTTTGCTGTTTGCCCCAGCTCTGAGCCGGGCCCGCTGGAGGGGGCCAGATGCGCACACTCAGTCACTCTTCTACAGCTCCCTGAAACATGGGTCCCACTATCTGACCTCAATGCTTTGGCACTATTTTGCAAAAGTATCACTGCGGCAAGCAGGCGGACGTGTTCTGATCACAGACAACTCTGGTTCTCCGCAGAACAGCACAGAGTGTGAACTCACTTCCTTCGTATCCCTCCAGTAATTGACACAGTCACTGTTCTGTGTTCCCAATCAGCATACAAGGGCATCCATTAATTTGAAAAGGCTAAGCTACCATGCTCACACATGTGCGTACCTAGATCACAGACTCCGCGCTGCTTTGGAAGCAGCAGCACTCCATCTTCTGTCTAACTGCAGCTAAAAGCATGAAAGCAGCAGTGAGATTTCATTTGGCTAACTGACTGAAGGCACTGAGGGAGTAAAGCTCGCTGGAGAGATTTATACACCCAGTCTGATGCCTCCTGCTCCCTATAATAGAACAAAAGCTTGTTGTCTCTTCCAATTACAGATGTCAAAACGCTTATTTTGAGGGTTGTGATCTTTTCCCTTTTAATCTGCAAAGATAAAAGGTCTCAGCTTCATTAGCATGTGTTCACTCCCCCCAGACCCAGATTCCCTGCAAGCAGCCAGCCCAGCCTTACAGCCTATTACCCACTCTTGGGGCCATTAAGGTCTAACATTAATGATGTGTAATTAGCATATGATGACAAATAATAACAATGCAGACCCATTCAATGTAATGGGGGGTAGGATAATAACATGGAATCCCACTGTTCCAACCCTACATAAAGCTCACAATATCTATGTTTTATTGCCCACGCTGCTGTTCATAGGTATAATGGAGTGGGATGTAGTACACGTGCATAAATTATTCAAATTAATATGTTTATCGAGAAATATCACAATTACAATACATCAAAGTGCTTAATCTGCACAATGCCTGACTGTGGTTTAATTACAGCCAGTGACAATAGAGGTACATTTTGATCTCATTTTGAGAGCTTCAGCTTTTACGTGTTTGCGTGAAGAATTCTGCGAACTCCCACTATTGTGTCGTAACTTTAAAGGCTGGAATGCTCAGAAATCTTTTTTTTTTTATCTGCTCAATTAACTAAATGGGTCAAATGTGCGAATAATGGCTCTCTTTTCACACCTTACCTATATCCCTAATTTATAAATTATCTATTAAAGATAATGACAGCAGGAGCCGGAGTTAAATGGAGGGGTATTAGTAGACAAGTGATCAATTATACTGTAGAACAGAGGCAAAGCAATCAGAAGTGACAGACCGTCTTCAAACGGCTCTTCTCATCCATTAAACAGGCTGCCTGTTTGTGTCAGCTGTGGGTCTGGAAGAAAACCATACAATTAAAGAGACCCCGCATGTTTACGCACACACATTCATATGCAGCTCCAACATGGTGCATCTCGTATTGTGTTTTGTGTAATGCAGCACACACTACATTTTTTATTTTTTTTTCTTAGTTTTCACATCTGTCACAAAACAACCCATCACCAATTATACTGAAGCACAAACACGGCCGTTTTTCAAATTTGTTGGTTACCTCCTGTAAAGAAGATGGTGGGGCATCTCAGAATCAAACTAATCAAAGCACCTCAAAAGTAGAAACTGAATGAATATATTGACAAACCCAAAAGTGAGGTGTTGTTGAAATAAACAAGCGTGAGATGGTGTGTCTTTTGTGTTTTGAATGCGAGTTGTAAAAATTGGGATTTATTTAAAAAAATAAAAAATAAAAAATCTATCTCAGCTATTTAAAAATTCATCACAGAAGGGGCTTTCTGGAAATGTTACTGTTGTTTTACTGGTCGCTTTTAGACGACTGGGAAATAACAATCAGCTTTTGTAATATAATGTGATATCTATCTGTAAGGGTATCAGCAATCTTACTGATAAGGACAAAAGATAAAACATGTAAAAGTGTGAATAGGAAAACATACATCTCAGCTGTTTCAGATGGAATTTGCTGTCTGGAAACACAGACATTCTCTCTTTTTTTTCAAGCAAGCAAAGCAGGGCTATTCGAAACCCTGTTTACAGCACCCAGATCTCAAATTGACTTGCTAATGTTAACTTTTATTCCGTTGCCATGGGTTACCATGTCGTGTGATTTGACACCGAGCTACAGGCACTGCTGATTAGTAGCATCCAGTTCTGTCCATCTCTGTGCATCACTGAACCATCTGGTCATTTATTCACTAATAAGCCCCTAATGGCCCAAATATTCAGCGGCCTGTCATTGTGACATGGCAGAAAATGCCTACATCTTTCAACTCGCCTTGACATGTTGCTTGTTTCACATCAAAACTCGTCATTTACAGGAGAGAAACTCAGAGGGGTAAAAACTTGACCTAATCTGCAGTGTTAACACAGAGGCAAGAAGCTTTGTTATCTGCTAGACTGACTGAACGGATGTTAATGCATTCATCCTTCCCCACTTCAAGATCTTCTTTTCTGCCACAGGGAGAAGGATATGAGTGCTGTCAATAGGAATTTGATTATGCACACATTGATTCGATGCTCAAAGAAAAAAAAAAGAAAAAGAAAAAAATAAAAAAGGAAAGATTATGCACAGCCCCGACTGTAAGACGCTGTGAGAGAATGCAACATGCGGCTCGTGGTTCTGCAATGTGTTCACGTCCGGCCTGTCATTTGTCACCAAAACATTGACTTTTCGCCATAAATATTTCCAGATGAACACAGCCAGCTGGGATTGTAATTAGTGACATGCAACCATAAATTTAACCTTTCCTGGGACACTGGTGGCAACCAATTAACTAGCCATTGAATAAAAAATACCCTCAATTATGTGTCTCATTATGGCTACGTTGGCCTGCATGTACAAAGAGCAACGACGATGAGAGGCAAAATACAAGTTTCTCATGATTGTTAGTTTTCTCTTGCTGGCTTTTTTTATGCACATTTAAGCGTTTGAAATTAATAGAAATAAATGTTGAATTTTTTGTTGCCACAGGATGATGTATATATATACGTACTAATTTATTTTGTGGATGAGAAAACCTCAATTGCGATAAAGAAGCCCTTTAATACAAAATTCTAAATGAAAGCCCAAAACTGCCCTTTTCTCTATCATTGGTCTGATTGGAGCGTGAATGAGCTTCATGTTGACCGACTGGTTGCAGAACCTCTCTGTCAACTTAACTAGCGGCCCAGGATGGTGTGAATGTATACTTAACTCCCTGTCACTTAGCAAGGCATGCACCCTGAGTCTCCATCAAGACGAGCTAAGTAAGATGGAAGACGAGCAGGCTTTGGCTGGAAAGGAGACGGGAAATGCCACCTTTGGTGAACTCGCCTGGGACTAAAATCTCTCAGACTTATTTGAATGTTGTGCGAGGGGTGAGGAGGATACAGAGCGCGTGTCTTTCACACAGTTAATATAATTTCTATTGTAGGAATGTTAGGGTATGGCTGTTGGAGGGATTTACTTCATACTTGAAGCATTCACAGGAAAATCCCTATTCTGACTCATCTTTTCCCTGTTTAAATCTCCCACCATGCATCGGCATTACAAACTGCGCCACGAGCGGAGGAAATCAAATCATGTATGTCTTAAACCATCAGGCTTCATACAAAAATAAAGTTGAAACCAGAGGCGTTTGATACAGGACAGCGAGGGGAAAATGTTTTATGTATGCGGCACAGATTCAGAACTGAATATGAAGCAGAGTATATGTTTTGAGTCCACTTTTTTTTTTTTCTTCTAGCACTTCTAATTAACCAAAGTATTCAAATACAAACAGTCTAGCCTGATGCCACTGCAGCTCTGTGGTCTAATTTATGTAAACTTGTTCCATTATATAGGCTGCTGAGAGCATCATTAAGGTTTGGCTTGGTTTTGGGACTCCTCTAAAGCAAACCTACAATAAAGCCCAGCCAGCTCATCTCATTTGCTCCGTGTGTTAGATGTGTATTCTAATGAACGGCTTACAACAATGTGACCTGCCAGTGCAAATAATTAACCTTAAGTGGAACCAATTACATACTTTTCTGCCATCGCCAAAGCCTCCAAAAGCAATCATGTATGGCTTTCTCCAGGAATGTTTTGCTGATAAAGAAACTAAATAGAGGATTCGGGGGCTATTCTGTAGCAACAAATGGACACTGAGAAGTCTCTTTATGCTCAGAGAGATATCTAAAGAGGAAGGAGATAAACAACAATTATACTGCTCTCCCTGTCAGCACAGCATGCCTCGGGTCAGTCCATTAGAGATCACTGTTTGGTGCACTCTTGTGCTGGAATAAGAAGTGCACCCGTTTGCGGCCGGGCTTTTGACTGGCAGTTGGGACCTGGAGACTGTGTGTGTGTTGTGAGCTGCCTGCGAATGCCGACGAGGGGGGGGGGTGGGATATCCAGACATAAACTTCCGCTGTCAGCATGGGCAATCATGGCACTTCATTGTCCAGCAGCATCATTACAATATGGTTATCATCTGAGCTTGAGTCTGACACCTTCTCCAGGACCTCTCCAATCACCCCCATAGTAGGCTTCAGTACCAGGCAGTCAGGGCAAATCTCTGCTTTGTGCTTGTCTGCCTTAATAGACTGGATGTCACTTCTGCCTGTGGAATGTGCCCGGTCTTCAGCTGTCAGTCAGAGGCGCGGGTGTCAGGCCGGAGCGTGGCTGGAGCCGTCTGGATTAGAGGGTAGTTACCATAGCTGTCAGATTACTGACAGCCTGACACCCCCTCTCCCAACTTCCTTTTATTGTTTCTTTGTTTCTCTCAAACATCCTCCAGATGGGAGAATTACCAACCAGTAGAGAGAGAGGAGAGAGAGAGATGGGGAGCGTTTGGGGGGGTGTGTGTGTGTGTGGATACAAAAGCCGAGGCGGGTTTTAAAAGTTCTATGCCACGTTAGTTTTGTGATGAAGTAAAGCGTGCTCGGTAGATTCCCATAGAGAGAGAGGGAAAGGGAGAGAGGATGAAAGAAAGCATTACACCTATTCCCACCTCTCCTTGTTATCTTTGGTATTCATGTCAAGATAGGTGATTGTGTTGGTCATTAGTGTTCCTATACCCAACAGAGTGTCTTAGTTAGTACCTTTGAGGAAAGCTTCATCTTCACCGAATATTCACCTCTATGACTGCACCTGCCTCATTCATCTGGAGATATGTTGGAAATGTTCTTTAATTTCTCTTTCTTTTTAAGACAAATGAACTGGCTTAATGTGGAGATGTAGACAGGCATGATAAAAAATCACTTAGATACTATAACCTATAATGAATTATGGAATCATCCGCGCTTTCTGGAAGTATTTTAATGATTGAAGAAACTGTGGGTAAGGCTACGGGTCAGCACTTGTCTTTACATTTTTCATCCCGCTCATTTCAGTGACCCCGTATGTGTGACACTGTCATTCTGCCGGTTCTAAATGAGCACCGGACTAACGGCGGACTCTGCATTAGCAAGAGAGATGAAGACCACATCCCATTATCTGGTCAGCTTTCCATTTAAAAGGACAGCATGAAAAGAAGGGATTTTTCTTTTTCTTCCTTTCCCAAAAAAAAAACACATCAAGCGGCGTTTCATTTGATCGAAGTGGGGAAAAAAAAGAATCTTGATTTTGAAATAATAGATTCCAACCCGCACCAACTTCCAACAGCCGCGAGCAGTGAACTTCAGAAACAATTACACAAATGTAAAATGAAAGGAAATGAGGTCTTATGTTTGTAAAATACACTGATACACCACTTCAGCCCCTGGCCGTCGGATTCTACCATAAAAATAACCGAAGGCAGATTACAGTTTGCCCTGACCTCCAATCTCCTCTAACAAGCCCGGCTACTAAAATCAGCTGCGCCGTCATGTACGGGTAAAGATAATGAGGGCGGCTGCCTGAGGAGAGACTGAATGCAAAACAATTATAGTTAGTTACAGGAGCACAGGTTAATATTCTCTCATGTCCCTCTTCTCACACATTCCCTTTTGTCTTACATCAATCTTAATGAAAGTTATGAGACCTGTCCGCAATGATAAGCAGCCACTCAGGCGTACTCGGTGTCAAGGCTCCCACATTATGCCTCCCCTTCAGCCTATGTTTTGCATAGCCTAAAGCATCTATTAAAATCCCCTTGTAAAATTCATAAAACAAAAATGTGGTGGGTCAAGTCTAGAGGGAGCCAAAGTAAGCTGCTTATTAGCAGGGAGTCGAAAACACAGATCCAATTACAGATCCTGAACAAGGAGCACTAAGAATCAGCATTGGGGAATAAGTATTTTCCTTTTCTCTCCCCTTCAATTGGCCTAGGTGCAGAGGAGAGAGAGAGAGGTATCAGGGAGCAAGATCCACGAATGGTAATTACAGTGGGAGTGTTTAGTGCATGAAGCTAGAGTTGGAGCCATTCAAGTACAAACTCATGTAAATCTTCACTTTGCTTCAGATAGTAAATTGGTTGGGTTTAAGAGGAATCCCAGAAGGAGAGGAGGAGAGGGGCTGCGCCGAGAGGAGCCATGAGCTCCAGAGATATGTAAAGAATCTCTGTCTGGAATTTAAAGGGCTACAAATTAGACCTGACATTAGCCTTTTTCTTTTACAGAGCCAGCAGAATGTGAATGAAACAGAATAAATAACTATAAGACGGCTTTTCCCCCCTTCTTATAAGATGACATTAATCCTTTCATGTGCAATGACAGCTTACAGGGTTTGACCCTCTCCCCAGACAGCCATATAAAGCCAGGAGATTTCTTAAGATCCCACCAAGAACAAGCTTCTGTTAATAAGAGGTCCTGATAGAGGTCTCCACCCCACATTTAATACTCCAGTTTACACCAACCTGCCCTGCTCAACACGCTCAACAGATGGTTCTTAAACCAATCAACAATATTGCGAATCTGAATTCCATTTAGACTTTTATTTTTTTTTAATTTGAATCGTTCTGTATCTGTAACAAGCGGACAGCACTTTTACATTATTTTTTTTTTCTCCTTCCTGGGTAGTGAAGGCTGAAGTGTCTCTCAAGCGTACAATAGCGTGAGCATTTGAGCCCTTTGAAAGAAAAAAGATCAAAGGCGGCAAGTCCTCCTGCTGCTGCTGGGTTTAAGCTGTAACCAGCACAGACCCTGCTCTCCACATCTCGGATAGCGCATAGTGGTGGGTGGCGAGCTGACTGATTGCCAGGAGTGTACTGTCAGCGTCACTGCCTCCACAGAGGACCATGATGGGGGGACAGTGTGTGGGCAGTCCATGTGGACCCCCACACCAATACTATCAGCTCTGCAGAGAGACGCTGGCAGCCTGCGTCTCCCGTAATGACCTCAGTAGGTAATGTGCTACACTAATATTTCGACAGGGTAATTCATTTGCACAAATGGACAATCCATCACATTTTCGCAGACAATAAATTCTGCCCCAAGCCGAATGAATGCCGTATTTAGTTTTCAATACGTTCCTGAAAACTAATTGGGTATTTTCAAAGAGAAATCAATAGGAGCACAGTGTAATATCTATAAGTGATATTTAGCAAGATGCCATGCTAAGGCATATAGTGGCTCCGGCTCGACGCTGAAAAGGTTTCAAGGTAAGTGCGAAATGTGCTGTAAATGATTATAAATTGGAAAGACTGAGCTCCATTCATTTATAAAACCAACACGTCATTAACTGGAAACACAAGTGCTAAGTTGTAATTGCATGAATGATCTGTTTTTGGTTTGAAAATCCTGTGTGTGACCACAGGAGCTGGTTAGGATGCCAATGTACTTTTTTTTTTTATATATATATTTGCATGCTTCAGTAGAGAATAAGGTGACACACTATGTGCTTTGTAATGTTGTGGTTTCAGGTCAGGCTGGTGGCCCGTGTTGCGTTTCATTCCTCATTTCTTCTCTCTAGTCTCTGCCGTACCGTCTCAGTTTTCATACTCTATTATATACACACATACGTTATATCGCATCACATTTGGACACGTCGGGGGCTAAGCTGAAAGTGCAAGGGTCTCACATCCTTAAATAAATGTTAACACGGTGATATGAGTTCACAGGCACTCCTGTACAATTACCAGCCAGTGTTACACCGCTGACATTATCAGAAGGAAATCTACATTACAGATAGTCCCCCCTCTTGAAAACAGCAGCAAAGTGGCCACTTTATATTCCATCACCTTAGATTTTTTTTCCCCAGCCGCCCCTTATTTCCCCCCCCCTCCTCCTTCCCAATCAATTTCATCTGCTGCCAATGGACTGATACGAATACAATTTCTATTTACGCAACAGGATCAGACACAAAGCAAATAAAAGCTGCGAGATATGGAGTCCAAAACAACATCTGCTAGTCAGAGTATGCAGATTAATTGGAAGTCTTTGTGTTGTGATTTCAGTTGAGTGCAGTTTGACTAACATCTTAACCTACTTAGTGCAATTAGTGCTTCATTAGAGAGGCTAACTAACTATTGCTTCTCTCCATAATGATGTGCAAGAGTGTAGACATAAAAGTACATAATCAATGGTTTCCAATTACTCCACAAGTGCAACCACTATTTCAAATAAACTGGATAATAATATAGAGCCATTACAAAGTCTAAGGTAGCAGAACCATTTAATTGCAGTGCAGTTCTTCTCAGCTCCAAGATTTTTTCACACTAATGAAGTGTCATACAAAAAAGGCTGTATTGATTTTTTCACCACACAGCCTCCACCACAAATATGTAATTATCCTTTTTATATCTGGCAGGGGATTAAAGTAATCTATAGTATCTAGCCTTTGCGCTTCCCTGACAGGGGTGTGTGTGTGTGTGTGTGTGTGTGTGTGTGGGCTTTTACCCTTTTCAAAATATGCAGCTTTTTGATGAATGAACTTTAGACAAAATGATGTTCTGTTCTATATTGTTTTGTCTAAAAACCTGTATTCTGAAGACATCATGCAGCATGTACAGCTGCCTGAGCTTTCAGTACACAATCATGGCATTTCAAGCCCTGTCATCTATGAGCCAGGCTGTTAGAGCTAACCATCAGCTAACACACACACATACAAACACAGACAGATAGGCTCCACAATCAAACACTAGCACACACAAAACAAAACAAAAAAAAATACAGAAGCAGCTGCACACTTTTTGCACACACACACACACACACACACACGCTCGCGCACAGTTTCTTTGGAGATCCGCGTGAAGCAGTGAGCTCAATAGAATTCATCACAGCTGGTTAATAAGGTTAATTTAATCCAATAATGTGTCCATGAAAATCCCTATTTCCTCCGGAGCAGCACACAAAAGCTCCCTGCTGTTCACTGTCAAACACACAACGCATCCACACTCATCCTCAGGCTTCACATAATAACAGCCCCGTCCATTTAAACTTTAGGCCAGCTACTCCTCTCTCCTCTCTCCTCTCCTCTCTCTCTCCCCTCTCTCCCTCTCTGTCTGTCTTTGCGTCTCCAGACCTGAGATGGACGAGCAACCTTAAGACTACCCCACGCTGGGCTGCCCTTCACGATAATAAAAAGCCATTACCTTGACCGCTGACACGAGGCCAAGTGTGAGGGTCAGAGTGATATTTATTGATGAAACTCTGAGCTCCCAATCTGCTGCACTCAGTGCGCATCATACAGCTGTCAGCACAGACAGGGATCAGGCAGCATGATGGCCCTCGACATGGCCCATCTATAATTTATGAACTACACAGAAAACAACCAGGAGACAACAGAGAAGCCCCGGCTGCCCAGGGATTACCCTCCAGCCCAGCTAAAGAGATCTGAACGAGAACCACCTAAGGGCCACTGTGGGCCACGCTGATATGGGGCAGCAGGTAAGCACAATAGCTGGTGTTCCATATTCAGAGGGGCCTCACCGGGATCCATCTCTCTGGAGGACAGTGTTGTGAATAATATAATAGACAGTGTTTACAGTGGGGATGTAAAGTGAGTGCGCTGGTGCATCACACACCCCAGCACACTTCAGCTGAGCCCTGTAAATGAGCTAACAGAGGGCCAGAAGATGCAAAGTTTCACACTTTATTCTACAAGAAGCTCTGGGATAGTCCAGTGGCAAAGACAGTGGAAGACGACCATCGCAGGGCCAGAACATTAGGCGGTTTTGTTAGCATCATTACTTTGTGTTGTTATTACTACTGAAAGAAGCAATACTTCATAATGAATCCTGATATTAAATTGTCAAAATGTAATTACATTTAATGTGTAAAATGTCTGGAAAATAGTGAAGAAGGAGTAAAATTTACTTAAAGTTTTCAAATTGTTTGTTTTTAGATAAACAAGAAAAAATCAAGAAAAAAATAAGAAAAAAACACAAAAGAAAAAAAATCATTTGAGACACAGAAACTAGAGAATTAAAATTAAAGCATTAATGAAATCTAAAAAAAAAAGTTAATTAATTTTCTGTTGATTGACTCATCAATTAATCAGTTAATTGTTTCCGGTAGTAGAAATAATTAAATAGCACATGTGGCTAATAGCAGCATATTCACTAGCTGTACTTTAACTAGTTTTGGAAATAAAAGTGTTGTTACATCAATGTGGAAAAAACAAAATCCAACTAAATTTACTATTTTTGCTTCAGCTACATCCAAAATAATGTGTTGTTGCCTATTACTTGTAGTATTAACCACACATGGGTTACAGTAGATAGGGACGACCAGAGGATTTTTTTTTTTTTTTCATTTCAGAATCTTATTTTTTTTTCCCTCCCCACTGGTTTATTTTGGTATTGTTATAGTTTTTTCCCTTCTTATTTTAAATCCCCCTTGACAGTTCTTTGTTGAAAACTTTAATTGCAAATACACTTCTTGCCCATTTTTAACACCGGGGTATTCTGTCTCCATTCTTGAATTCCCACCCAGATCAAATGCAATCCTTCATCGGCCAATTTCACTGACACTTTCTTTTTATCCTCTGAATTCATCTTTACACGCCGCAGACAGACATATATTGTTTCTGATCAATAAATAACCATATAATTGAATACTGCTGCATCTCAAATGAAGCCCTCATTTACCAAGCTTCAGTAAACAGGCGAGATTCTTTGCCTATCTAACGCTGACATTTCAGAATTCAAACACATTCAGGGCAGTGTCAGTGCACAGAGCTTCTGTATCCCACTTAGGCGCTCTTTTCAATATGGAACTATCTCCACCCAATAAATTATTCTGGGCATCTCCAAAGTCATTACACATTTATTTTGATCTCGCATCATAATTCACAGCTTGGCGCACAATGCATTTTCTCAAAATGCATGGTAATTCCTTGGTGCAGAGCAAAGTTATGATTCATTTATACTGGAGTGACAGCATAATGCAGAGACGTCAAAATCCATTAAACTGTTCAATGTCTTGGGGTTTATTTTTAGATTCAATTGAGATTTAACTGATGGTGAAAAATATACAGTCAGGTGTGTTTACCTCACCTTTAGAGAGAATGTGTTATGGTTCCAATTAATTTGTTATTCCTGTCACTAAAGGCATTGTCTATGTCAAAACTGTCACAGCGCTTTGGGGCTTTGTTTTCTGGAGAATGGCATTTAATTTCGCTGCATACTTTCATAACTATGCTCATTTAAGAGGTGTGCGTTTTATTTAGAGACACTTAAACTTAATACATGCTGATTTGATTGCTCATCACAATGGCAGATTGCGAAATTGCTCGCTGTTACCTTGACCACTGAGCTAGTTAAATGATCATCCGCAGTTTAAAAGACATTCAATTATTTTATGCGCGTCTCCAGAGATGAGTGTTGAGAGGAGGATTCTGCAGTCTGAGTGGATGCTAAATTGCATGACTGTGGACATAATGCTACCATTTAACACTGTTACCTTTGTTAATACTTTTATATAGGCCTATACTGTGCCGTTGCAGACTGCGCTTATATATCCCAGTGCGAGTCAGGAACAACACACCTGTAAGAAGTAGTTTGTGCCGTAAGATATTGCAAATTATTAAGTTTATATAAGTACAATTCATCATTTATTGTTTTACTATATGAAGTATTTCACTAAATAGCTCAGCAATTATTTTTTTTGGGCAATTAAATCAGTATATAAGTAAGAAGTACGTTATTGAAAATTTTTTTAACGTAATTCTGTCGTCTAGCCGTGCATACCTGCCTCTGTAAATTACATCCAGCAGTGATTGTATATCCCACACTGCTATGGTTGGTTGTATGAAAGCCCTGAAGTGCACTGAGTATGGCTAGCTGCTCACTGTCTGAGATGGGGAAAGGCAGGCAGGCAGGAGGGATTTTTTTTTTTTTCCTTTCTTCTACAAGGATTTTTTTGTGTGCAGTTATGGTCCATCATTATTAAATGTCTCTTGTTGGATGGGAGAGGCGCTTTATCAAAAACAGCCATTCATCAGGCGCTGTGCGAGACAGCTCACATCTGACCTCTGCGGCAATAATGCCGCATCAAGTAGGCCAACTACCTAGTTTAGCGGCAGAGCAGGGAGCAGGGGCCGGCTCCAAGATTAAGTGCGCTGTTTCAGGTTTTCATTCCCAGGGGCTCTGCTGGCTGATGTTGTATTGATTGCAAAAGTTTACCAGTAAGTATCACAAACAACAATAGCCAGGTCAACGATCGGTGATGCCTGAACTGCTATTCCCCGGCGGAGGGCTACACGTTCAGGGCTAAAGCACTGCCATCATCATGGCTGTGTGCAGGGTGCAGAGAGGGCTCTCCTGAGTTGGGGGGGAAGAGAAGTGCACTGGCTGTTCCTACTGACATTTAGGAAAGCGATATGTCAGTGTGAAATGAGCGAGCGTGAGATAATTATAAGCCTTTGCATTATAAAAGGCTGCATCGACAAACTGTCGGATTGGCC
Organism: Stegastes partitus; assembly: GCF_000690725.1. Taxonomy (NCBI): domain Eukaryota; kingdom Metazoa; phylum Chordata; class Actinopteri; family Pomacentridae; genus Stegastes; species Stegastes partitus. The sequence goes on along the minus strand of NW_007579068.1, from coordinate 96,867 downwards.
TTCCAACAGAGGCACCTGGCCCTGTTAGGTACTCCCGCATAGGTTACTCCTTATTCCATTTAATGGTTTGGTAATTCATTTTAACATCCATTGTAAAGACTCTTGCCTTTCTGCACACATATGTGACAGATCCCAGCAAATGATTCACAGTCCAGCCTGTTTCCAAACTACTCACTTCCCATATTTATGGTAACATGTCCAAGAGGAGAACTGTTAAAACTAAACAATATTTTCTAGAAGGAAACCGCAGTGCTACACTCCAACATAAGTGAAAGGGCTGAGCAGTAAAGAAGACGATTCACCCTGAGGCCATCTCCAGCAGGCTGAATGATGGTGCATCCTTGGCCCTGCATGGGGGACAGCACACAGCCCTCCATCACAGTGCCACCGGACCATTACCCAGGGACTGTAACGGCCAGCCGCACCAGCCAGGCCTCCTCCACTGCCCCATGAAGCTAATCATGTGATTTGATGCAATGACAGAGTAATGACACAGATTGGTGGTGTGTTCAGCTTCCCCCTGCTGGAGGCAACAGAGGAGATGGTAAACACACGAGACTGCCTGGGCCAGAACCAGAGATACCACATTAGAGAGCAAGTTACAGAAGATATCCAAGTACTCTCACAAGTGAAATCAAGATTAATGGCACTGCTGAGGGATTCTTTTATGTCCTTGAGTAACTATATTTCACTTAATGAGGGACATTAGCCGTAATAAAACTACTCAGAAGTACAAGCCGTTAATTAATGCCTCCACATTACCACTGAATGAAAATAACTCAGTTGTAGGACCCATTGGACCAAATATTAAAGGTGCAATCTGTGGGCTCATAATTTCCACTGCTCTGTGCCAATTCATCATTTCAGCCTTTAAGATATATCCCCATGCTAGATTTTCTAAAGCGGTATTGTGAAACTTTCATTTCTGTGCTGCACATCATTCCTTATTAGGCCGTCTTTAGCAACATTTTAAATTGCCCTCTTTGTTTATCTCTTGTTATTATGTGTACGAGCAGTGAGCATAATCACTGTGGGAAGAAAATAGGAACTGTGCATGAACTTGATGATAAACAGTTAAATAGCACTTCCATATGATGCTAATGTTAGAGTACGGTTTCAGTTTAAAACACATAATTTCTGCTATGCTTTGCGTCAACAGAATTTTGGAAATGCATCTACAGAGTTGGGTTTTCTGCTAGATGGACAGAAATGGACTGTCTAGTTGTGTTCTATGTCATTTCATGAATTCTCTTACTCCCATTTTATGATGTATTTCCAGAAGTTTGACCACCAGCGGTTAATTCAACATGACTTACAGACATTGCCGAACTTGCTGTCTGTGCTAGTGCTTGTTGTGCAGTTTAGAAAATCCACCATTGGTCTTCTTCATCTGTTTTACAACTGAGCAACCAACCTCCCCCCTGCTTCCCGTTTACCCCGGCACCCATGTGTTCAGCGTACGTGGACGGTCATTAGACACGTGAGTTAGTATAACGGATATCGTTTCTGAAACGGTGCTAAAACGTTGCGTTTTTAAGCACGGCCTTAAAATGAAAACGGTTGTAGCCTTAGTGGAGCTGTTCCTGCATCAGGCGTTCAAAAAATTACTTCCAGATCTTCGCTTACCTCAACACCGCAGAAATACATCTCACTAACCTCCCTCTAAGAGCACCTTTATCTGTGCTATAATCCTGGCTGTAATGTGCCCTCGTTAGGAAAGCACTGCTGGCCCACACCAGTAGTAACACGGGGAAGGCCTCGGGCACCACTGGAATTAATTACAGACAAAAGCGATGGTGTTTGCAATTGTCATGCCAAATTTATCACTAGCCACTTAATGTGCCTCATCTGAACTGATCCACACTAGCTGAATTGCCCCAGGGCATCTATTCTTCGTCTTGCAGGGGTGAGGAGGTAGTACTAGGAGACTACTGTGCCTCTGAGTGTGTGTGTGTATGTGTGCGCAGGGCAGTCTGCATCTGCTGGGGGGCTGCCTAAATCCTGGGCTGGAGGCGGTGTGTGCTAACAATGCCCCCAGCAAATACAACATGTAGAAGTGTATAACAAATGTCAACACCCCTCCCCACTGGCCCCGGTTCTCCACCCACCCAGCTACGTCTCCGGAGAGAGGTTCAAAGCCAATCTTGACATCTTTAATTCTGTCATTTTTGTGATGATAATCCTTGATGTGCTCGGATGTGGTGTCAGTAGTCATTTGCTCCACACCAAAGTACATCTCTACATCCGCTTGTGGCGCGCAAAAATCCTTACCGTAGATCAATGAAAGATCAAAGAAATCTTACTGCATTTTGTCGATAAGCTTGTAAAGGAAAGAACACCAGGGCTGCAGATAAGAAATGTTTTCATCAGAATTTTAATTGAGCGTTTAGGCTGTAAAATGTCAGAAATTAGTGCGACACATCCATCGCAATTTGCTTGCGGTTATGTGTTTAAATGGCTTGTGTTGTCGGACCAACAGTCAAGAAGACAGAAATGGTATTTTACACTTAACAATCACTGTGTTGCTGATTTATTTTCAGTCAGTCGAGTAAAAGAGTACTTGACGAAACATTTCATAAGGAGTCGAACAATACGTTTCCTTCCAGGACGACGGCAAGTTCGATAACCCATGTTTGGAGCTAACATACGTTTGCTGTAAAAATGAAAATGTTTGTGTTAAAATTTAGACAAATTCCAACTCAAAACTTCAGTGAAATGCCTTTAAACTTAAATCAATTTATTTATGCATACATATGCTTAATTAAACCGGCACTTTTTAAACATTTATCCGTCAGTGTTGATTGGCTGTTACTCGTGACATGTAACCAATCAGATAGCGTTGTGGGCAGGAAGTCGTTTGTTGCTAAAGATGAAGACAAGCAGCTGCATCTGAGCCAAAGTAGCCCATTTTTAAATCATTTAATTTATCAGAAATAGATGGAAAAATAACAATACTGATAATTGGTAAAATGCTGGTAATCAGATCTCGTATTGGCCAGTCTCACAATCATTTGACTTCTTAGGTTCATAGGGGCCTTTTTAAATAATGTCTGCCATTTGGGCTTATTATGGTGGTGAGTTGCAACACTTTTTCCACTGTGTAAAGTGCTGCTTATTGGAGTGTTTTAAATATTTTCTATTTAATACAGCGGTGAAATACAGTATGCATTATTTGGCTGCTTTCTTTAATCCTGTCATTTATATGGTTGTTTATATCAAAAGGACAAAGGCTGTCCCAAATGCACACTTACACATAAGCCACCATTATCTTTCTGCTTGTGCAGCTGAAAACCTAATACCTTAGTTCAATAATAATGCAGAGGGGACAGCTCATTGGTAGCCCAGTGGTACAACAGAATAATAGCTCCAAAGGAGACCTGCCTCTCTAAAACAAATATGCAGGTGCTTCGGTTCAACTTAGGAAAAATGTAGCAAAATATTGTATCCACAAGTGCATAATGCCTCATCAACACCGATCGGTTATCAATTAAAGCAAAACCATCTCATTATATTAATGAATGGCCTCAGCTCGTAATAGCCTGTCTTATTGATGTTTGAACAAGGTAAGCACAAACCTCCTTACACAGCACCGGGATCCACAGCATCAGCAGCTGAGAACAGATTTGCAAGGATGAAGAAAGCAAAAAAAAAAAAAAAAAAAAAAAAANAAAAAAAAGGGAAAAGCAAAGAGAAATTGAAGGACACAACAGGGTACTCTCAGGGGGACTGCATTTATTCCAGCAATTGTCATGCAAGCCTTGTTGTAAGTAATAATGTGGCCTTTAATGACGGAATGATGGACCTGCCAAACACTGCCGCTGCCATATACTGTCTGCATGTCCCCACCGTCCGCTTCTCACATACCCATCTGGGACATATTAGCATATCCTCGTCAATTCACAGCCCACTTTAACATAATCCATATTTGTTGGGTAAAGTCCAACAGCAAGGCTCCCATACAGCGGTCATAGGATGCTATGACACACTTCAGGAGCTCGGCCCACATAAAGCATGCTTGGGCAGCTAAGCAATTCAGAAATGCAAAATAGCAGGGCATACCATCCCCTACCTTGTACCTAGAGGGACAAATCCCTTTTGGCCAGACATCTCCAGACTGTTACCTTGGTATTCCTCCACAACAGTACTTGTGATTTTTATTCTAAGTGTTCGGGAAAAGAGGAGAAAAAGAACAAAAAGCAGCCTGCTGTCATGGCTGGCAGTGAGTGTGTAGAATACATTGGGTTGCTGAGGCATGTCAAAGTATGTATGCTTCACCTATCAGAGAATAATGCCATATTTTGATACACATTTGCTTGGTAAATATTCTTATTCTTTAAGAAACAGGCAGACTGCAGGAAGGCAAAGCTTCAAATGACCTTAAATTAATATATTATTTAAAAGGGGGGAAATCTATTTTCCTATACTGATGCTAGTCTGCTGTGTATCTATAATAAGGTTATTTGTAGAAATATATAAAATACACATGATATTATAAATCATATTGTAAACAGCGTGAGATAAATTCAGCAAATTTAGGTCACAGTAATATCCTTGAGTATGGAGTGCACATGGATAATAATTTACTATGTGAGTGATCCCTTAAGAGCGTTCTAATCATTATTTGAAAAGAGAAACGCATCTCGATTGTCCTGACATTTATTGATACTGTAATGTGACTGTAGATTTTATTGAGTACAGTCAGAAGACAAAAATAAGCCTCAATTTGAATCAATGCGCGAATCCAATCAGAAGGTGTAGGACATAAAACGCAGCTAATAATGACGCATATTTAATCAATTCTCCATATTTGTTTGTCTCCTTGATGCAGTTTCTTCGAAGTTCTCTGCAGTTCAGACATTCAGCAGAATTCCTTCACCCACTTCAAAGCAATACCTGTCATGAACCATCATCACAGAAGCCTTCTGAGATATAATCTCAGAGAACTTTTAACCCAGGAATTTCAAACCTTCCTGTCAAAGAGAAAGCAGAGATCTTGGGATCATGACACTCAGTCAGCAGCAGTCACACAGCTCTGGGCCGGGTGCTTCTCAAGTGCTGGACTCTCTGGCAGCCAGCAGGGTCAGAGACTGAATTTCACAAGCCTTAGTTAAATATCAGTCCAGTGGAATCCACTTAATGTGGCATACATGAAGCTATGTAGAAATGCATCAAGGCTCGCTGCGTGCTATTTTTCATCACATACAAAAAAATAAAAAATATCTACCATCACTGCTGGGAGGTAAACCGAGTGGAGCAAATTGTAAACATCAAGAAGGCTATAAATATTTCAGCCGTGTCAGTTGTCAGACCCACCTAGTGTTCGGGCCAGAGACATCTAGTTATAGCTGAATTCAACTGAGGTTGACTTATGATAATGAGATTCATTCACAGCACGATCTACTGTATGTATACAGGACACTCCCTTCATTTCACTAAGTTGAGGAAGTTTCTCATTTATTTCCCTGCTACCCTCACAGGCTGAGCATTTAAAGAAGGGTATCTGCCACGCATGGCTTCAGTGTTATGAAAAATAAATAAATAAATAAATAAATTACGCTAAAAGCAAACACACACCTCTTGAATCACGGACCAATTTTGATTTGTGCTTCACAGAGGTCAGCGAGGGATCCTGAGGTTCACGCACCCCCTCTGACAAAACCCCCAATGAGGGTGCAAGTGGGACGCTTCTCTAAGGGATGTCATGCTGCATGTCATCAGCCTGGTTAAATTGCACTGCCAGTGGGTAAGCAGCAGGGGTCACATGAGGCTCAGTGTGGACTGCAACATGAAACGCATGGCAGACCACAGTCTGAAGGCTGGCCAGTAATGACTCCAAAACATCCCGATAAAGATTGAGGGGCAGCTGGACAACCCGTCTCAGACACACACACGCACACACAATGAGGTAAAAGGCCACGTAAAGCTCCGCAGTAAAACCTTAAAAAGAGGCTATAAGGTTTTGCTTGTTTGCACTACAGAAATCAATACATCAATACCGTGTCAATAGGATCCATCTATAATAGGGCAGTTGTTTGGGGGGTGGTCTTCAAGTGTAGATGATGCTCGTTTTAGGAATGATTAAACAATCCAGCGTGTAAGTTAAAGGAAAATGTCTGTTTTCGGGAGCAAGTCCAAGCATTTGCCCTTGTAAACACAAAGCCCACATGTGACTGGGAGAGGCCTCAGTTGGGCAGACAGCAGAGGGAGTTAACAAAGCTAATTAGGAGAGGCTGACATGTTAAAGTGAGCTGCGGCTCGGGAGTCAGCTCTATCACATATGTTTCCTTTGTGGCGGGTGAAGTGGCTCCTTTGTTTGTGAATTGATGGCGTTTCGCTCTGCCGTCCCTTTGGGTAGAGGCACTGACCTGCGGAGGCCCCGACAGTGAGAAGAGGCTCTTTCTCTGTCTCCCCAATGCCTGCTGCTCCAGCTGTCCCACTCCCTCCCAAACCTAAACCTTCCCAGAATCGCGGATGCACAGTGAGATGGGCAACACCTGTAAAAGACCGAGTACCCCCTCCGCCCAGGCACCTCAAAGCAGCCTGCCCACCTGCTACTGAGCTCTCTGGGCCCTGCAGCTTAAACGCTCATTTTGTGCCTCTCAGCACGGGACTTATTGATATAAATAGCTGTGCACAAAGTGCACACTCTGTTTTCTCTTGGTCTGATGCAGTAGGTGTGTATGTGATTATACTCAATGGCAGCCTCTTTCAGGTGGGGATGAAATATGAGCAGTTTGGACACTGGGTAAATGACAATCTCTGCTAGATTCACTGAAAATGATTATAGCACAATTGACATATATCGAAATGGACAACATGATTCTGGCAGCCGTCTTAAACAAGGATTCAATATCTAATATGTAGACACAATATACGGTGTATTAAACATTACAGATACTACGATAGATTTAATGATGACCTTACCATTTGTCTTTATAAAGCCTGTCCTTTCTCACTGGTGAATCGTAAGGTTTGTCCTTGAACAAGATGCATTACAGTTACAAGGAAAAAGACAATATTAAGCCCATACAGTGCAGGCCTTCCACTCATAATTATGTCCTAATTGTAGTTTAACATATGCAAGTCTATTTAATATTAACTCCTTAAGGTTTATTTGTATTTGGAGCAGATAGAAGCAAAAAAAACTAGAATATATCTCAGTGTACAGCCTCTCAGAGGCCGGGTATAAAAGCGTTAACTCGCCCTGTGGGGCCACGAACAAAGTTTGAAAAAAGTCAATCTCTTTCATTCACCTAAGCCTGCATGGCAACAGATTAATCCTCACCCATTAAGATGACAAGACAATTTGTGGAGTAGTTGAGTGTAAATAAATACGTTGAGGAGGAGATAATACATTAGGCTGCTGACCGGGCTATTCCATTACGGCAGCACATTTGTTTCCATACACGGAGGAAGCCATTCAGCGGATGGCGTCTTTCCTTCATGAGGTGAAAGTGGAATCTTGCCTCGGAGAGGAAAATAAGGACATCAGGACTCCCCAACATTAACTTTCATCACAAAAGTCATCTCAGCCACCAGGAATAGAGGCTCTCTCCCAGGCTCGCTCATAAAAAGGAAAAGATATAATACACAGCCTTCAGTTTAAGAGGTAACAATAGTTCTGTCTCCATTAAGTGCCATGAAACAACAGCAAAGAGAAGTGCATCGCTATTTCAGAAACATGACTGTAAAACACCAGCCCCCCCCCTCCCCCAGTGATCCTCCAGCACCGCAAAGCAATACTAAAAACTTTTTAAAGATGTTTTATATGCATCTTTAAATTTACAAGCTCCTTTACCGTTCTGCGTGGCGGTTCTGCTGGAAGACGAGAGGCTGTAAGAGCCAAGTGGCTGCATTGATTTTGCAGTAATTGATCTGATGGTTCCTTGTGATAATTGACAATTATCCCTGATTACCAGACAGGGGCTTAAAATCAGTCTAAGAAAATGACCGGCATTATGGGATGTTGTACAATGGCTGAACAAAGATAAATCAATACACCTCAGAAACTGCTTAGAAAACAAGACAAAAGGGTGTCACGCAGGAACACATGCTGCTCTGTCTCTAACAATCGCTGACATACAATACACTCCTACGTATGTACTACTGATACCACAAGGGGCTGAAATTAACACGGTAGCCGTATAAGAGCGCGAAACAAGCCGTTAATAAGATCGGCCCATAATTGTTTCTACGGTGTGCACGTGCATGCTGTGCAAACCTGCACACGTCTGCATCTTTGCGTGTTAAGCGCGTGTCGGCGCGTCGCTATACGTCTATATTTCTCCGTTACTACGCGTCTGACCTCAGCTGATTGGTCCTCTTGATTCAACTAGACAGATGCAACTCATTGTAGCTTAATAAATATAGGGGCCCAGGGGATCTGCGCTAAACAGTTCTATTAAGTTGGAAACATGTCAGCCAATATAAAAGCAGCCTGACCCCGGGAAAGGTCAGCTGTGACACGCATGTTTACTCAGGAAAACAACCCGAGGCTGGAAGGTCTTGTTTTATCGGATGTCTTCAAAAGAGAGAGAGAGAGAGAGTGTGTGTGTGTGTGTGTGTGTGTGTGTCTGGCTGCCCAATTGTTGGTTTTACGTGATTTTTTGGATCTTTGAACCCACAGAGGAAAGGGCTGCGTTGTCACTGAGCTTTCCGCTACACAAGGAAAACAGCTTGTACACTGGGTTACCGTGTATATTAGTCAAGCAGTGCAGTGAGATAGATAGATAGATAGATAGATAGATAGATAGATAGATAGATAGATAGATAGATAGATAGATAGATAGATAGACTGCAGAGGTGAGAGGGGGCTCTACTTTCTGTCTTCAATAATCTGCCTCCACAATGTTTAATCAGCGCATCAAAACATTGAGGGAGAGGAATTTCCGTGCTTGGTGAGCATATTAGGGATGCAGTCGCAGCGTTAACTAGCATTGATGAACTGTTTGCTTATGCAGTAATAATTAACTTCCATTACATTACTTTGTGTGATTACTTTCTTAATTGCCTGAATTATGCATCAATTTAATATCTAATAAGCAGTCTTAGACATTAGACACTGTTCAGACACATTGCATATAGTTCCCCAGCTTTAATTAAACACACCAGAATAAATGAAACGATGTAGGATGGATGTCTTGCAGTGATTTCCTGGGTGCTTAAATATGCTATTTATTATAAAAGCATATAAAAATTCACTTTCTCCTCAGGAAAGCAAACCACAAGATGCCAATTATAGAATGCAAGTTGCTTTGCCATGGCTTTTTCAGAATCTAGACTAATAAATTTGTTGAGTGGGACTCATTGTGTATTATGCAAATACAATACTATGCCATTTTTTAAGTTTCAAATTTGCAGAGCAAAACATGTCCCCAAAGATGATTTTAATTATATAGCAGAATGGGCTCTTGTTTTTGCATTGTTATTGTCCTCCGGTAAAGGAACATATCTCGCACATAGTCTCTGCGTGAAATATGGCCATGTGCTTACTTGTTGAAGCCACAAATGAATGACCTAATCAGAAATATAAAAACACTATAAAGGTATTACAGCCATAGAGCAATTGCAGGAATGCTATTTTCTACATGTCATAGGTCAGTGCATCAATGTGAAGAAAAGCCTTCTGCCCAAATGAAACGACTTTGCTCATCTCTTTCAATGCAATGCAAAAATAAACATTTTAGAATTAGGGCCATCTTTCTCAATTGTAACCTTCATGGTACCTGATTTAAATTTGATTTACAGGTAGCAAAGCAACTGTATGTCATATGAACAGAATATAATTAAAAAGCCAGCCCATGGAAGCACCAGGTCATTCAATGAATTGATATTAACTTTTAGTCCTCTTGTATCATCATTTTAGCCTCACTCAAAACGTGACATATCCACTTAAAGAGAAAAATGAACCCTATTTTCCTCATCAGCAGTAGTTTGGCAAATATACATGTAAGAGGAGGGCAATGCTCGCACGCCTCCCTGTTAAAGAGCATAAGAAAAACCCCTTTAAAATCATGTGATTAAAAATTACATTTTACATGAATTACAAGTGAATTCAAATGATGGCAAATCAACGCAAAAGTCACAAGATGGAGGAAAAAATCACCTATGGTTGGAATAAAAATCTATTTGGCTGATCTAAACTCATGCAAATCCATGTGACTGGTGTTAGGTCTGGCAGCATCGTTAGTCTGCCTTTTAAATGATTTCCAGAGCTGGTGAGCTGCTGGCAATGCAAGGTTAGACAGAAAATGATGGCAGCACGCGGATGCTTCACAGACCTCATGATAGTTTCCGTCTGTCATTATTTACGTCTGACTAGTCGCGTCATGTCAGCTACCTAGAGAGACACTTTTAATGTGAACCCCCCTCCGTTCTCCTATTGCTCTTCACAAGCAGTGTAGTATACCATTATTTCTTTGCTTCAGTACCTTTAGGTGAAGCTCGCCCTCCCATCAGCCAGAATCAAAGACAGATCCCCTGCTTGATATTGTACATGCCTGTGTTTCTACAGAGCGGGCACAGAAGCTACATACCACAATGAGGGAGGCAGTTCTGTATCTCATTTGACTAATTAAATAAAACGGGGAGAAAAAAATATCGGGTGATGTGGTGTTCGGGGATTTAAAATCTGGATCTGAAAAGATTTTTGGAAGGCACAGCTGCAGCAGCAGCTCAATAATGAATATCTCAAATGTTTCATAGCCACTGTTATTCTGTATACTGCTGCATAATCTGCAGTTATTAGTGAACACAATATGTTCTCCTGAGCAGGAGAGTGTGCTAAAGGATGCTATGAGTTATTAAGACTGATCAACTAACGAAACGCTGAAAGTGAAGGGAAAAAAAGCGCCAGATTATGAGTTCTCTCTCACAACATACAAATTTATTTCACAACAGTTACCCTCAAGCTCGATAAGACGGCCATTTATCACAGCACTACCCATGAATCAAGTCACGTTGTAAAATCGATCATTGATTCACCTTATTCCCTTGTTTTTCCATCTGAGCCACATAATGATCATTAAACTGACCACAGCATGTCCAAAAAATGGATTTATAATACTCGGAGCACAGCCTGAAACATCACAAGAGTGGTATCCTGAGGAAAAGTTGACACAGATATAGCATACAAAAAAAAGAACATTCATTTACTGCATCTTACGGCTGTAACGCTTCCTTCTGCAGATTTAAGGGCGGCGCGTTTGTGCCGGAGAAAGTAGAAGCCACAGGCCCAACATCTCTTGGCCAGAGTCCATCTCTATGCTTTGTGCACGTGATCCCAGCCTAGATGAGCATGCTTTAATGGGGCTGCTTAGCCCCATCATGACCCAATGAGTGCCGGCTGTGGAGTGGATGTGCAGGGTGTATGTGTGTGTGTGTGTGTTCCCAGCAGGGAGACAGTGCCTTATGAAGGTCACAACTGCAGCAGTCTGGGGCTCTCTAAGTGAACCCTGGAGAGGATAACAAGCCACATCTAACACTCGTTCTTTGTGCTCTCACAGCCACTGATTCACCCGAGAATAGTACAAGCTAGTTAGCACCGAGCAAAGCAAAATTCTATCACCGGATGATACGGAAAAACAGTCGTGTGTGAAAGTGGCATTTTCGATTACTGCGCGGAATTATTATCTCGGCCTAAAGCGTATCAGTCTTGACCTAAAATGAGAAATGTGGTGTTTTGCAAAGCAATTCTCGCACAGCCCGTATACAAAAATGGAAAAATGACGAATACCATTTGCCTCAAGAGAATTTCAGTTCACCCACAGTGTGTGACAGTATTGCCCTGTGTTATGGCCACCTAATGGACAATGTAGCATTAATTCAGCTTCAGATGAACAGGCAGGACAGCAGAATCAAAAATGAGGAGGGGGCCCTAGGTGTATGAATTATGCATATTACATTACCATAACACTACAATACACTGTGCGACAAAACAATGCGGCGAAATTGGGCTTCGACTGAGATATGGAACAATTTCCTACATGGTTCTTGCCTACCTTAGAACTGAAATTGTATTAAGCTTCCTCAATAACAGCAGAACCCATATGAGATTTGTATGTTCACATCCAGTCCAGTGAACAAAACACTATGTAAACAAGTCAGGGATAATTGAAAAGAAAGTCTCCTGACTGCTTTCCCAGGGACCTATCATTCAGGTAGATGGGAATTTGGTTAAATGGCAGGAGAGAAATTACTTTTTTCATTGATTTTCCTTTAGACATCAAAGGCAGATAAATGAAATGGAGCAATTTACTTTATCAGCCTCTGAAATGGTATTCAAGCAAAACATGTCAGAAACTATTATTTGCAATCATGTAGCTCTTATTAATCCTGAGGAAAAATGGATAAATGGAAACGCACAAAGGGATTTACCGAGCTACAACACATTTTCAGTTCGCATTAGGCCATAAACAGAGGAGAGAAACACATGCAGCCGCACGGAGCAAATGAAGTGAAAAATTAGAGTGTAACTTTTAAACAAAGTTCTTACACAAACACCACTTGAGAATTGGTTTCTGAGATCATTATAAGTGATAAAAAATGATTTGTATTCAATTTATATTTGAGAAAACTGCACATTAAAATTATTCCTCTATACTACCGCCGTGAGATTGAGTTTGTAGATTTGTTGGGTTGTTTTTTTTATTTTTTTGCAGGCCACAGAATAACTATCACACAATATGCAGGATCTTAAAGCATATTAAATTCTTTTTTAATGCCAGTGTAGTCCCGTAAAGCCCACAAAACAACAAAAAAAAAACCCTAATTTTGCATTTTATGTGCAATAATACAAGGCTAAGGCTACATGTCTGATTTGTAGATGACTCCTGTAAGGCAGACAGCCTTTAGCTGCAGCACACAGTTGCAGTGTGCTGTGTAAAACAGTATGTGGTATTGGTAACTGCTTCTGTTCAAGTCTTGTAATCATTACCTGGCATCTTATTGCCTCTGTGGCTTTTAAAGCTCTTGTCTCACCCCCAGAAAACAGGGAGTTATAGCTGATCTTTTATTAAAACTTTAGGAGAGCGTCCCTCTCTGGAGGGGGCGGAGGAGGAGTGGGACAAATTAGTGTTGACAGTAGACACTTAAAGCAGGAAAATCACAGGCCCACTGGGAGGCAGGAGCCACATGGGGCTCCCCGCCTGTGTAAAGAACACTCCAGATTTCACTTGAGATGCAGTCGCCTTTTAACAGGGCAGGGGGAATGTCAACAGACCCTCTTGAATGAACCAATAAAGCCACTAAAAGGAGAGGATTAACCAGCTGATATCAGGGACAGCGGTTTGTTTTTGAATGCAGCTCCCCCCCTCCCTGGAACACGGCCTGAAACACACTGGGCGGAACATTTCCTTTGCTAAGCATGCTGCTCCACTGCCAAAATTGTGTAGTTATTCGTGCTAATACGCGAGTGCGGTCACACCAGATTTAACCATGTAATTCTGTTGACATTACTCCTGCTTGATCGCTCGGAGCACAAAAACACGAGTCGGTATTATTAATTTGTAACTAAACGGTTTTCCTCCGACCTGACTTTTTGTTGTAAAATCAGGACCGGTTTCCAGATCAACTCTTTTTATATAGTAGTTGCGCTATTGTTGCTTTTACTGCCCATTTATCAGAGATCGCTGCTGCTGGTAAGTGAGGCTACACAACATGAAACAGTAATTACAAGACATCAGGGGCTTTCAATCTCCTCTTAATTTCCTAACAGCTGTGATGAAAAACCCTTAGTCCAATTAATGTGTCAAAATATGACCCAACAATGTCATGACCTTCTCACAACCCCATAAACATCAAATAAAAGACATGACTTCAAATAGATGTGTCTGCACTACAATGACCGAGGCTCGTTTCTGCAAACCACCAAAAAATCGACGCCCAGGTGTTTAACTTGTGTGTTTAACTGCGGCTCGGTGAGGCAGATTTTAAAAAAAGAGATAGTGACATTTGATATGAGCATAAATATAATTTGGAGAGGTGTTAAAGTGTGGTGCAACATGAGAGGACTGTGATAAATATAAGCTCTGAAAATCAAACAAGGATTCAGTGACATGTTTATAGCACGCCTAATTTTTGCAGTTAAAATGATTCATTTCACTCAAATAAAAAAAAGAATATTACTGATTATTGTGTCTTTTTTTAAAAGCAATTAACATGCCTTAACTGATTTGTGATTATTTTTTTTAATAAAGAAAGGTGGTATAAGGGGCAGTTAATTCACTGCTTAATATCCAAGTTGCAGAACTTTGTCATGCACCAGGAACTTGTAGCACATGATGCTACGCGTGTCAAAAAAAATAGAGAACTGGCTTCTTCCTCTTTTTAAATCTGCACACAACTTTGATTTTATTTCACAGTGCTTTACTGCTCATGTCGTAACCCTGGCTCCCTGCACTTCAGTATGTAATTAGTTGAGATGCTTACTGCCATGATATGCAATTTGCGTTTTACAGTATGCCACACACTGTGCAGTCTGTTTTTTTTTATTATGAATCCAATGCGCACAAGTATATTATCTTTAATAAACATTCTGATTACCCCAACAACATATCATTACTGATGTAAGGAAAATGAAAAACTCATAATGTATCAAAGGACCAGTAAAGGAGCAAAGACAACATTAGCTGTACGAGTGCTGCAAAGGTTGTGACTTATCTGTATGCCAAAGTAAAACCTTCAGCTCAAGTTATGGACAAAAAAAAAAAATAGTTATGTATGAGATAGCTGAAAAAAGGGGGCTACAATACAATTAGTATTTGTGAGCATACTGGAAACTTTCTCTCCTATGTCAAGCAAAGCAATGTAAGATGAATTTAGGCATTTGCAATGTGCAACTGATTTATTATGGAGAAGGTGAGGGTAAAACATTGAGGGATTTCCCTTTAATCAGATCTCTTAGGAGTCCATGTAGTGGACCAATACCCCAATGAGTTCCCTTTTAAAAAGCCAGGAATATTAGATTGGCTGCACGCTGCCTCAGTTTTAGCCTCAATCAGAGGGAATTGGGGAGGATTTTGTTAAATCTAAGAGCCTTTTACATCTCTGAAAAGTTCATTTCTCTTCATCTATTAACTCTGAATAAAAACCCACCATCATTTATGCATTTGTCCATTTAGAAATCCTCAAGCTCGTGAGCTGTAGATCTGAGCCCAAATTTTGAGCTTACGGATGACCAATCACAGAGGTGCGTGCCTCAGAGCTGAACCACAAATGGATCCTTCACAGCATTGTAAATCAGGACCTCAAAGAGTATTATTTAGCCTGAAGCAAAGAGTGCTTGTTTATCAGATGGTGCCTGGGTCTAGGATAAAAACCTCCCCATAAATCTGGGTACCTTTTATGTGCTCATGGAGACTGGCTGGCTCGTTCTGAGTTTAAGGCTCTCAAGAATGCAAAGGTAAGCATGGCATTCATGTCAAAGAGCAAACATTGCATTAGGAGTTCCTGAAGACTAGCTCTAACGGATGTGCTTTACGAGACGTTCAGACATATTCTAATTGGTCTCAATGTACTTTTAATGACACCTGCGTCCCGGCACATAGCTCTGCTTTAACTTCGCCTTTTCGTTCAAGTGCAGGTAAACAACCTACGGACCACAAATCAGTGACAAATCATCACACTTAAAGGGCGAACCCAAGGTGAATCTTGTTAAAGGCTTTGCATCCATGATTTTCTAGTCAATTTACAGGTTCAAACAGCATTGTCAATTTGTCACAAGAAGTGTCAGTAGGTGTCACACTACATCCCACGGCGTGCTCGATGTAAGTTATCCTGACTGCAGCGCTCCAGCAGGTAATTTTCTGAACATTTTATTTTGTTGTCTGATATATTGCTGCTCAGATATGGCATTGCTAAACCCCAGATGATAAATCAAACGTGCAGTGGCTGCCTCTGATAACTCAATAAGCACCTGGACTCCTCCTAACATGTCACACCTGCACTTGTACATATACCACTCTCGTTCTCGGGGCCTCACTGGGGGGCTCAATACACCTGCCTAGTGCATTTCCGCAGCCTAGCAGCTGGGAGAGAAACATCATGCATGCTTAATTAGGAGGATCGGGAACCATGGGACGAGGTTGGTAATTTTTAATGCACGGTATATATTCCTTACTATACGAGAATCCATTCATTCACACAGTACCAGTAAGAGGTAGAGAAGAAAAAAAAGATTTCATTTGTGTAACTATTTCAGAGGATTTAAAAGATAGAAATATATATAAAGGATCACTCCAAACACAAAAGAAAGAAAAAATATATCTATAAAAATATATATGATAGCATGTTTGTCTCACACAGCATTCAGTCTCGTGTAAAATGGAAATTATCTGAAACAAAGAACATGAAAAATGAAAGCATTTCTTTGTGTATTCCACTTTCTTCACACTGCAGAGTATTAAAAAGCTTTAATTTAATGAGCATGTTTGAGCATATTTAACAAGAGAATACCGAGGGGAGACTTCGCTGATCGATATTATCGCATACTTTCTATCCAATCAATTTAGTGTCTGCTTAGGAGCCATTACCAAGTGTAATAAATAGGGGTTTGTTTACGAAATAATAATAGTGCACTGATTCTCAAAACCTGAAGGCGTTTATTAAATTGCACGGACAAATGTTCAATGTCACGTATGGATAACACACAAAGGGGCCCGTTCAATGGATAGATTATACACTCTTGGACTGTCAACAAGTATTTAAGCCAAACATTGACTTTCAAACCCTCCGGCTGCAAAAGATTAAGTATCAGAAATGTTAATCGTCAAATGAGGCCTTTGTAAGGAGATTATACTAATGAAAATTTTTACTGTTCACACCCATGTTTCAGCCGCTTCTAACCCGAGCACAGAGTTGATAAGCAAAGAATAAAATATGAGTAATAGACGTTCTGTCTGCAAAGTTGCAGGAAAAAAAAAACATTCTGAATTCAAAGAGATAAATGTTTCCTTGAGCTGGGATTTGATGCCTTGTAGAAAACAACTCGCTATAGTTGTGTTATGGCCACATGCACAGAGGTAGCAAGTATCCGAGAAGCCATTTCAGACAGGAGGTTAAATTTCCAATGAATTTTTAGTGTTTTACAAGGGCAATCTTCCAGTGTGAGAGTATTGCTTATAAGGTGTGACTCTTATCAACACAGCACAAGCTATGTGTTTATCACAGACTTAAAGTCGTACGCCCCGATGTGATGTGAGGTCCAGCATTGCTTCAGAGGCTATAAACCCTATAAGGGAGTGAGAAGGGAGAAGAAGCGGTATGATAACTCAGAATGTCCTGCTGTAATTATGGTATTCATGAAAAGATGAAATTGAGTGCAGACTAAATCTGTAGCTGCAGGCAAAATCAACAGCTTGGCATTACTCCGTGACCCCTGCCTATCTTGAGGATACGGCAAACATACCAAAACTTTGCTGCTTTTTTTCATCAGTCAAGAGTGAGGGAATGAAGTGCATCGATTGCTTGTGATTATTAACTAGACTGAGATAAGCCCTCTCCTTATTATGCAGATTACTGAGGCTCCCCGCTCCAGCATATTGTACAGATGCAAGGGAGCAGCTGCTCTTACAGATGGTGGGTACACGGATCTATCATTATGCCTCCATTGTCTCCACTTCAATTGTTTGGGGGACAACAGAACTGCATCAAAGAGGAATCCGACTGCAATGAATTAAGAAAGAGAAACGAAAACCATCAACTAAATTTATACACCGGAGGCCGTGGGATGGAGAGGAGCGTAAAGCTGGAGCTATTTCATATATACAACCATGGAGTCACCCAGTCATGTATACTGTAGCCAAATCTGTTGGATGCAGCACTGTGCACTAAACATATGTCGCCTTTTTTTTTTATTAACAAACATATTAATTCAGGATTCCGATATTAATTCAGATTTTTTTCTTAAGCTTTTAGCAACAAAACAAATAGATTAATGAATAGATTATGTTAAACACTCAAAAACTATAAAGCTAAAAACTAATTTAAATTCTGATTGCACACATCATTAGTGCAATTTCAAATCATCCAATCAAATAGCAAGAGTCAAATCATTAAAACAGCTATTTATTGTCACATACAACAACTGATGGTGGCTCCAGAACATTTAAATTTAATTATATATATGGAATCATCCCACAAAGGCGACCACAGAGAGGGAGGAATATGCAGACAACATCAATTTTTGCCCTTAAGGGGAACCTCTGGTTGTCCATTTGACTCGCCACACCTCCCGCTGTGCACTGCTCGGATCAGGACACTGGTAGCTCCTCTGATCAAACATGACATTATACTAGAGGGAATTACATGCTCAGATTATAACAGAGAAGGTCACACTGAGTCATGACGGCAGTCTCACACTATTTCGCGGATAGCGAGGGGTAATATTACTTTAAGAATTAATGCAGTGACATTAAGCCGAGGCACAATACAAGTCTCCAACTCTTGTTAAGGACGGAGGATGGGAATTAAAGGCTGGACGGGAAAATGTCCACGATGTATAGAAAGTATTTACACCCTTCAGTGTTTTTGTTTTCTTT
Source organism: Stegastes partitus (assembly GCF_000690725.1). Taxonomy (NCBI): domain Eukaryota; kingdom Metazoa; phylum Chordata; class Actinopteri; family Pomacentridae; genus Stegastes; species Stegastes partitus. Next base: position 78,331 of record NW_007579068.1, on the reverse strand, counting down.
ACACATGTGGATGCAACAGTGGGTGATAAAGACAATGATAAAGTACATGCTTTAGGGCAACATAAGCTCATAATGAAGTCAAACGCTGGGAGCATTTTAATGAGAAGCTAACGAACTACGAAGCACAATATATGAAGTAAAGTAAAAACTGTTGGTCTAGAACTGGTGTTTTTGATCTGTGGATGTTTATCAGCAGCTGATGCTTCACGGTGATAGATGTCACATTAAACACTGAAACACAGAATACAGCGTTCAGAATATGTCTTGGATGTAATAATAATGTTCACAGATTTAACAATGCCATTGAGCTGCATTGCTGAGGAGGCTGACTCCAGAATAAGGCCTCTGAAAATGTCCAGCCCTCGTTATCTTATCATTTTCCTTCACACCAGTGTCAGTGTGGTAAATTAAGCTCAACCCCGGCAGACTTACAAGGGAACTCAATAATGTCCGCGAGATAACTGGATTTCATTTTTATTTTCTGTCACTGTATAGCAATATTAAGGATGGATCTTGGACCTTTTTTTTGTCTTTGGGTGCATTTATTCTGTATAACAGCAGCCATTGATTCCAAAGGAAGCGCTTCAACCACAAACACAAGATGCCCACTCGCATCCATACAGTAATGTGCAGTAATTCCCATAAGGTGGAGAGAACTAACATTATTTGCTCCAAATAGAAAATCAATTCCTCAGCAGAATACATTCTGTTTTCAATATCCCAAAGAAACTGCTGTCTTCAGATGATCTCAGTATGAATTAATAAATCCCTGTTTACCAACTTCTTTGCTGCGTGTTTATTCGGTATTAAAGCAGAATGCATGACATAAATACAACTTGCTGGCAATTCAAACATGATTTGCGAGCGGGTCAAAAACACACAAAGGGGCAAAATAAGTAGACGTATCCCATCCAGTCACAAGGCTATATTTCAGGATTAATTCCTTAACTTGCATGTGCCGTATTCAAATAAATAACAGTTTTCCTTCCTTGAGTCATGTGTCATGGGTGGATAGATTGAGCTCCTGTCAGAGCACAAAGCTCCCCTCACAAGTCCACATTGGCTCGTCTGTTGTTAGGACCTCGTCCACATGGGGCCAAATTTGATTGGAAAGCCCAAAGGGAGGAGTTCCACCAGTCACAGGGGCATTGTTAGCGCCTCCAAAATGGCCAAAGAAGAATGACTGATTATGCAACCACAGCCAGGGTTACTAATAGGAATTCTATTTGAATTTCTAACATAACAGATGTTTGCTGGGCACCTCCATGGAGTGCGCATACACAGTTATGCTAATTCGCCAGTGTTTCCCTTCAAGTTAGCTCAGAGTCATTAGAGCACACAGCTAGCTTGGATCCCTCTGTCAAACTAATAATTGGCCATTATTGATATTAATTAACATTTTTGCTCTCTATGTCCTTTTTGACCCACTATCTGTTAGTAAATCCAGTTACTGAGTCCTATTAGGGCAATAAAATCCGCGGGACTCTATAGTAGTTGCAAGTCATTTATCAGAAAGAGAACATAAAGCCAATTAGGAATGGGCGCAGACAGTTGTCTTCATTCTCCACTGACTACTTCTTGATCTCCATTATAAATTGCTAATAGAGCAGCTACTGGTTAACAAAAAGGGGGGGAGGGGGAGGAGGAGTGGTGGGTTGCCATTGCTCACTCCCACCCCTGATGACAGGTGAATAGCACCCATAACAGTATTTTTTGTAGATGAGGCTACGCCATCATCAGCTGCTGCTTTTTTTTCTCCTCAGTCTGTTTGTTCGGGGCGCCGCACTTTCAATGACGTAAATTTGCCTAAAACTAGAACATAGCAGAAAACCATTAAATTGGCTCATCCTCCAAAAGTCATAGCTTTTGGTCTCTCCGCTATTATGATGCGATGAGCATGAGGAACCCTGCACACCATAGGTTTATGGGCTCAGATCAAGAAATCCTAATAGGTGTATATTGACTGGTTTATTTTCCACAAAACTCCAAAGGGACTGCTGGTTGCAAGAAAATATATCAAAAAGCCTATCAACAATGGTTGGGTCTTCTGTGTAAAATCAATAGTGAGCCATAGATGGCTTGAGTTTTCACAGTTCTCTCTCGTCATTTAAAAAGACTGTAGACTATATGATGCCTGGAAGGACCCACGAGATTTTCGTAACATAGCAACCACGCCACATCTTTGAAAAGACACAGATTAGTAATAACCTAATCTGTTATGCCACCGGTGAAACGCAGGAGGTTGTTGTTTTGAACTTGGTAACAGGTTATTGCTGCTCTAACTTGATGCTTTGGGAATTAGTGGTTTGGTTTTCTAGAACAAAAGGACTAGTGAAGGATCATGAGCTGTTGTCGAAGCAGGTAGGCGAACATAACCTATGTGAATTACAACTTATGTTCCCGCTCCCTGAATCCAGATGCTACCGTGGCTGCCCAGGTTTATGACAAGAGGTATTGCGGTCCCTTAAATGAGCAGTATTTAATAGCCTGGATTCAAGTGTAAAGGCTCTCTCCCCTGTGCATTACTCCGAGAACCTAATTACAAGTTTCATCATCAATCATGAGCATTATTTATTCAGCGAAATGAATTTCTAATTAATAACTGATGAGCATTATGGCCTCTAAGACTGTAAAGCAATTAATTATGGTTGGCAACAGGGAATATCCCTGTAAAGGACTATCTGGTGCACAGTCACAGCACAGCGGTGCCAACAGGCTAATGTCCACAAAGAACATGCTCTGGATTGTTTTTGTACCTACCCTTTACTGGGATAATTACTTTCATGAATGTTGTCTGGGGGCTGTCACACTGTTACTGATGTAATAAACGCTAAAAAACTGTATTTAAATTTTGTTAAACACTGTTTTGAACCTTGTGCGTCCAACCTCGATCCTGGAACAGATGTTTTAGTTTCATATTCGGGCTTCAACAGGGCCCAGTGTGCACTGGAGGCGAGACACGCTGTAATTTATTTAAAGTAACATCACTGAAAATATTAAGGACGCAGCCATAAATGCCTTTGTTGTTCTATTTTTTTCTTTTGATATTATTTATTTCTTTGTTCTTTTGATTCAAAAAATGCTGCTGTTTGACATTGCAGTCCTATCACCTCAGTTTAATTAAAAAATGAATGTCTATTAGGTATGTTGCATTAAAATACAGCTAGATGGTCCATAAAAATAACATTCTTATTACATATTGTTGTTGTTGATCACTAACAACTATTGCACAAATGTTTCGGTATTAACTAACTTGATTTGTTTTTCATGTGTAGCATTTTTAAAGCTTTTTCTGATCAATTTGTTGTTTAATTTTTTATCATGCAGCCTGCATTTTGCTATTCAATACTTTCTTATTTTTGATATTTGCTCAAGTTTATTTTGGATTCACCAGACTGAATCGAAATGTGAATGACAACCCTACAAAGTTTTTTAAAAAATTAATTGCTGTGAAGATTTCATGTAAAATGCAATGGCTATGCATTGATTATTACTATTTTATAACCAGAACAAATCGATATTGTAAGGCTAAAATTGAAGGTTAATGCTTGTGTTTTGTTAATCAAATCTGACTTTCCTCTACAACCTGAGACAGTTGCTGAATGTGTGGTTAAAAGTAAAACAAATACACGTTTCAGGCGTTTAGGCGACTCCACCAAGCTGCTGTCGAACTAAATAATTCCACGCTCGCAAAATGTAAAATATTTTTTAAGTTTTTATAGCAAGGTCATAAAAGAGAAGAACAGAAAGATAACAGCAAGAGCCACAGCTGCTGGTGAAAAGAGAGACATAATTACATAAAAGCTCGTCTGTGGAAATGCTATAGGTCGTGAGAAGAGATTCAGAAGTCAGCACTGATTGTGCCGGCCTGACCTCCTTCAGGAGGGTTTTACAGAAAAGGTCACCTGATAGCAAATGACCACTCACAGATAAGGAAAAACACACACATATATATAAAAAAAATATCAGAGAACACTTAAATAATTCAGTTGTAAAAGCAAGTGGCTGTTTCTTTGTCTGAGGTGTGCCACATACACACAAAATAAACCTTGTAAACTGTCACTTGCACATTATTGATGGCTCCTGTGCTGATACTGTTAATGAGTATTATTACATTCCTCACTGCTATGAATCCCATAAACAAAACATTTGGCATTTTCTCCATCACCGCAATTTCGTCTCATTTATACAAAGCATTACGTCGTCACATCGCTGTAATTGTGCTGTCTTGAACTAATTCTTTTCAAGGCTCATTTCAGTTACAGTATCTTTCCAATAACCACGGGTCAAACTCAGATTGGTGAAAATGAAAGTAGATTATTGTACATCTTCCTCCAGACATTACAACAAAACAGACACATAATGAAAGAGACACAAAGAAAGTCAGAATGATGATAAAGAACTATGAGAGGCTGTAATTCTGTCAATTTAGAAAATGGAAATCAGCGAAGCAGCTCTTTAATTTATCTGCTGTTTCAATTCAGCACAAATTTCTGCACATTTGTGGCATTTCTTTCTTTCTCTTTTTTTTTTTTTTTTTGCATATATTCATCTTACACACAACTCTATCTGCACAAAAGAGAGATGGATTGAGTCATGCATGGCTGTTTGAGCCATCCAGAGTAAATGTAATAAATGTACATGACTGTAATGCTGAATTGCAGCAGCGTCTTAATGTGTGCTGCTTCTGTACGTGTTAACAGATCCTACAGGATTTCTGCATGTCTCTTAATTGAGTTTAAGGTTACTTATTGTGGGTGCATGGCCTTGTGTTCTGTGGCTTGTGTCAGAACGATGTAATTGAGATTTAGACATGCACCCATTTGAACTGTTGGCCTGAATACAATTCAGTGTGTGCAATAAAGATTTTGGGTGAACCTCTGCGTGCATATTAGTTCATTCAAAACCTGTGTTTCTTTCTCTTTCTGTTTTGAATAGACCATCACCACACAAAAACTGAATTTGCAGCATGTCCTTTGGGATTTGTTTTCATTGTGTCATTCATTTTCTTTGCATATGCTTTTTTTTTTCCAGGGTCACGAGGCGGAGGAATCAATGCCACAGTGTACTGATGAGTCCCTTTGTACTCGGCATAAAACTAACAGGCGCAAACTACATAGTTAAGTTACAATCGCAGTATTTATGGAGGGAAATTGTAATTTTACTAAAATGTATTGCTTATTTTGTAATCTTTATTTTGTACATTACGTCATTGTAGAATAACAGCGCAGACTAGCTCTACAAATAATATTGGGACGCTGGGATTTTTAAACATACTCAGTATATTACTCAATGATAGTTTTATATTTTTTCATATGACATCAGTATTGTATTAAACAAAATGTCAGTGACTCAGGGAACAGAACGGCAGAGCATTCTTAACACACAACATCAGGATTGCGACATTTTCTTGCGATTATCAGGGAAAAAGATTCAAATTTTGGCCACAGTCCAAACCATCCTCAGTATTTCTGTCGCCATAGTGCACACAATTTCTACACAATGCAAATTAAGCAAGATTCAACATTTAATAATGCCTATCAGAAAATATCATCCATTTATAGAGCGTCACTTGAAACGATCACACTGGAACAAATATTAAAAATTGAGGCTGATTTTTAGTCAGTGTCAGGAATACACCATCTACTGCTTTAGTCTTATTGCAGGTGTTGTTTCCTTTACTGGAAATCCCAGCTCCAATTTTCAAATGTGTCTCTGTATTATTGGATATTTTTGTCTTTAAACTTATACTGTAGTCGATGAACATATTTTATATCTTAAAAAGAATCTTCTTGCTCTTATGTTTTCAGATTAGCTCGCTTCAAATTGCCACCCAGGGGACGGACAAAGTATCCGAATTGAATTAAATTGGCAAATGAATGGAGCACACAAGAGTGAGCGCACACGCGAGTGAAAATAAACAAACCAGCATTTACTTTATTGGGTCCTCATTTCGTTGTTATTTCCTAAATTAAAAAACACAGATGAAACTAGAAGCAACACGCTTGGTTAGATTTAATCTGCTGTACACGGCTAAAAACGGTGTTGTCCAGAACGACAAAATGAGCGACACGAATACCAGGCAGGGTTTTTGTAAATGACTGATATCGTTCTCTTGTGTTCTGAGGTTTAAACAACACACAGGTGGCTAATTTTAAGCTAATTTCACTGTCTGGGATGATGGCGATCATGGCTAACTAGAGACTAGCGGCCTGCTAGCTAACCTTAACAGACGGTATAATTAGCCTATTATCATTATATCTTCTTTTAAATTATCATTTAATTTGTGTCTTGTTACTTCAGAATTCACCTTACTTTAAATGCACACTTTAATATTATTATTTTTTATGTAACATTACCTAGCTAGCGACCATTAGCAAGCTAGCTAATGATAGCTAGTCAACTAACATTGCAGAGATGCAGGAATCTCTCGTGATGTAAAGTTACAAAGGTCGAATGGAGTTTTTACTTTTCTGTAAAAACATATATATTAAAGTGGAGCAAAAATCAACAGCAAGCAGAAGTGAGCTGTGAATAGTAGAATATCATAATAACGCTGAGTTAAGACAGGAGGACGCCATAAACTGGTGGATAAAGTTACTGAGAATGTTGTCACCATAACTCTCCCCACAGTTCTGTGAAATTCCTTGATTTCATTCCAGGTATGTGAGTGAGTTTGCAGCTGACACTGATAGACAGTTTTGTTAGAGGAGAAGTTTCCTGAATGGCAGCTTATAAAGACAGACCCACTGTCCACCTGCTGCTTTTAGAGTTCACAAATGAAATCTATTCATCATCTGTGGGAGGCCGTTCATTACATTTAATTATTGTGACCTTCAATATAGAATGCGGTAACATAGAGGAAATAATGATGTTGTCTGATTGTATTTGTTTCTATTGGTAGCATACTGTTGTTTATGTAGGTCCATTTATATTTACATGGTAAAGTTATTTTTAGATTTCTTTATAGGGACTCCCCATCAGGTGGTTCCACTGATTGCAAATTACACTTTTTATTTTCTGTAGAGCCAAATCCGTTAATATCAGGGTGTCAGGGTTTTGTTTTTGTTTTTTTTAAATTGATGTTATTCCTGTATGATGAAGGAAATACACCAGCAAATAGGTTATATTTATTTAGCAACAGACCAGTTGGTTGGGTCAAACCAACCCAGACCATGTTGTGTCCCACACTGACCTGGCAGTGGGGTAAAGGTTGGATCTTTTATGTTGGTGTGTTGAATTATACAACTGTAGAAAGTGATTACAGAGGTCTCCATGTCAGTGATTCTCTTTATAAATAGAAAATGACTTTTATGTAATGAATGAAAGATGCATTTTTTCAGGCACTCCAGTCTGAACAGAGAACTACATGCTACATTTGTTGTCTAAAATATATTATTCATAGATAGCATTAAATCTACAGTATTCACTCTGGCAACAACTTTTAAAATACTGTGTTTACTCACATCTGCCTTTGCCCTGGACTGGAGTACAGGTCTCAGATGTGGAGTCAGCACCATGGCATCATGTTGTAGCGGCCCGCTGCTCCTAAAGTTGGAAAGAGAAACAAGTTAAGTTCAAATACATCCACAGTCATTATCACATAAATTACATTAGCTTAAATTCACCTACTTTTTAATATTCTTTCCAGGTAAAAAGTAGTGTTGCATGATATTAAAATTTCTGGCCGATACTGATATCCAATATCAAGATTTCTGATATTGCCGATAACCAATATTATCGATGTCGATATTCAATTTTTGCTCACACCGAAGAGTGAGTATAAGTAAGCACTGTGAGAACATGAAAACTATTCAAAAGAAACCCATATCAAATTACACCACATAGTCTTCTTTATTACGTAACAAAAGTAAAACCTATTTAAACACATTTTAACATATTAAATATTCAAGTCCAGGACCATTTCAGTAAAAACATTCTGTGAAACAGCAGCAATATCAAATGTAGAGACAAAGGCGCTAATGTTAGACAATCATCGGTTTTTCTTAATTTATATCGAGGAAAAAAAACACGAACATTGGACGATACCAATGTGGTCACCGGTATAGCATGTATCCCTAGTAAAAAGCATTGGCAACTCTGCTTCAATGGTTAGCTCAGTTAGCTAGCAACATTAGCAATAACTAGCTAGCGCATAAAGTTATCCTCCAGTCATTGATTAAACCCCTTGAAAAAGACCTCTGCATATCAAAGTTACATATTTAGAAGCTGTTTTCTATTAAACTAACCCCTGTCTGCCTTTAAATGGCCAACATGTCACTCTACAGTCTGGGATGAGCAGATGCGTCAAGTCCCCGCCTCCATCTCCACATCCTCCAACTGAGCTGCAGCTGGGTCACACCAGCTCACTGACGAGGACCAGGCTGATCTGGTGGCCCCTCTGTCGGCACAGGGAGCTACTGGCTACGTTATTCTAGTTGAAAATAGTCCTTTTTCTTCCGCATTGACTCAGTTTGTCTCTGCGTGTAAAACAGTCAAATTCACTGTTAGCTTGTTGTCATGAGGAAACGATCTACAGCCGATTAACACAGTGAGCAGAGAGGAGGAGGCCCGACACACCTGATGATGAAACTGTTCAGGTGGAGGCAGACAGATCTCACCTGAGTCAATTAGGAGGAAAAGGTAGTCTTCACCCTCAATATCGATGGCTTAAATTTTAACAGCGATCCCAGTTTTGACTAAATAAACAAGATCAACTGTGGTCTTGACATTTACAATGCATAGAAAACTCCGCTAAAAGAAAACAGACTGATAAAATCACTCGGCTTCGGTGTGGGTGAATCTGTGTAGAACCCTCTTTTCACTGCTTCCAACTAATGTTTGGTCGCACACCTGTCTGAGCTGCAGCCTCCTGGTTAGTCCACCGTAGCCAGCATGGGAGGCGTTCAGGGAACATAGCAGGATTTACCGATAAGCAGATGTCCTGCTAGTGTTTAGCCAGTGCCCAGTGTATGAGGGATGTCAGAAGAGGACCAGTGACACAATAAATAGATGTTCAGATTGAAACATCCCACAAGTATCTAGTTTTGTGTCACTGAAAGTCAAAGTGTGGAGATGCTGAACCAAAATGATCAAACGAATCACTCGCTGGTGCAGCCGACTAGGAAAGTAGGTAGAACCAGTGATACCAGTAGAAAAAGTTAGTCTGGAGTCCTGCTTACAACTACACCATCCTACACAATGGTAAGTTGTAACACTGGAGTAGTTTAGCCATATGTGTTTGAGCCGGAAACCAATTCTAAAGACACCAAAAGCAACCACCTCTAAATTGAGAGGATTGGTTCCTAAATCTGTGGTTTTGAGACTGTCATTGTTCCCTGCAGGTTCAAGGTAGAAATGTCCACTTGTTTTACTCATAATGTGTCTTTTAGAACATACTAAACACCATATGGACACGTGTCAAACATGAGTTTTAAAGCTCACTTGCTTTCCTCCAGTTGACTCTATAGACTATGATCCAATCCCACCTTCCCTTCACCTGCATCACCAGCATAGCTTTCATTTTATTACGCCGTCAGTCGCGGACAAATCCTAACTTGTCCAATGCCATTAAGATAATAACACATTGCTGAGGCAACCAGCATTTTCCACCGGCCTAGAAAGGCGTGCCCTGAGTCAGTGTTGAGTGCACCTGGCTGAAATCCAGTATTCCTATCAGATGAACGTAAATGTCGCAAAATTATCTCTGTGTGGATGCTGACAAACAGATAATACATGTAGTAAACGTGCTATCCTGTAAGAATTCTGCATATGCAAAGGCTGCAGATTAGTTTAAAGGTTTGTGGCCCATGCATGTTTCCACTTTTCGTGCTTTTTTTGTAAAAGAGAAAAACATACATACAGGCTTTTATATGCTTCGTTACCTCGTCGTAATCATATTCCTGTTTTGTCATAAGCAATACATTTCGACTCAAGATACAAGCCACCTTTTTCCTTTGAACAGCGTGTTGTGCATCAAACATGTGAAATAATCGTGTTCTCTTAATGGATTTAACATGATTGGTCCTTTAATTAACCAGTTGTCCAAGTAGGCAGAAGTCTACGGGTCAGTTCATTATACATGATTCCACTCTTACAGCACTGGCAGCTCACCACTGAAAATAGACGCACTATGTCATCCTTCAATATGAGTGAGACACATAACAGAGACAGGACCGTGCACATCCTATAACTGTCCTTCTCTGCAGGTCTACAAAACACACACACACACACACACACGCATGCACAGGCACGCACATACTGAAAGCTCTCGTCTTTCCATCTGGTAAAGTGGGCTGTTGTGATTGATTTGTGGATTTGCTCCCTCTTTTTTTCTCTCCATTTAAGTGAAATAATGTATGGAAGCAATCTGGCGACAGACATTTTGGAAAATCTATTTGAAATCATTTCAGTTGAAGCCATGGCAGTTTGTCTTCTTAGCGGAGAGGAGCAAAGTATAATTGTCTGCAGTCTAGTAAAACACAGTATAACTGCCATCACACTTGACTGAGCTTATAGCCAGCTAGTCCCATGGCCTCTAGAAGATAGAGCAGTTAATGTTCCCTTTTATTTTAGAGGATATGTCACTTGTATCGCAGATTTATACCATGATACAGCAATTTTGTCCAAACAGATGGATAATGGTGTCACCAGCAAAAAGCCCTGTTTTTATTGAGTTTAGAGCATATTGTTTAGATAGGGGACTGTGTTGAACGGCTCCGCCAGCCCTTTCTCTCTTTATCTCTCTAATCTTGCCAGTATTAGATTTGATCATTTTTGTTTGAAGGAGGAAAATGTGGCTGTAATGGTTTCCTAATAGCAAACACAGGGGATACAAATCCAGGGACCCTGTTCTGTAGTGCTTCCATAAGCACCACTGATTTATAGAGGTCTTTATGACAGAAAGGAAAATGATCTGCTGCAGGTATAAATCAGGTGAGGAGTAGGAAATTGAACTTAGATATCATCTTGTCAGATGCTTAATGCTCTTCCTCCTGTCACATTCGATAGGACCAATTTGGAGAATCCTGCAGAGGTAAAAAGAAGACAATTAACAATGACAGTGTGGTAATAGATGAAGCTATAAAATGAACCTGCTGCCTGCAGGATGCTTTGTATGATTTCCACATGAGGTAGTGGAAGGGGCTCTGTTGTCTTAGCCTTCCATTTATTCTCTATCCTCTTTTTGGTTATGTCCTCGTTCAAAAATATGTCATATTAGAGTATTTAAATAGATTTTTTTTTGTGTGATTTGATTGTGCTTTAAATTATTATCCTGCATGTGACAGCACTTGTAAATTTAGGTTGTTTTTATGTTATTGATTACCAAAGTATGTTACCTCCTCACACTAAATTAAATTAATCAATATATCAGTTGTCAAGCAGAAAAAAAATATAGGAACATTAAAACCACAAAGAACTCCAAAAAGAAAAATTCCAGTACAGTGCTGGGATCTTTGTTGCTCCGTTGTAAGTTGTTGGGACGATGAGGACTATGTGTTTGCATGCTGTCTCTCTAAAAGTGCGTCCTCCTCCTCCAGCATGGTATATATTTTAGATTGTTTGCAGTAATAACTGTCCAACTGTATCAGCGCTCAAACAGATGCCATCGCTCAGTGGCATAATGAGTTCAAGATAGGACAGAGAATGACAATGCTCTCTGATCCCTGAATGTCACTCTGGTATAAACCACAACACAGCGCTTTATTGCCAGCATCATGTATTCAGCGGCATGCGATGATTTGACAGATAGAATGTGGAGGGAGGGAAAAAAAGACAGAAACCCATCCGTCTGTGTGTGTAGGTTTCAAATGAGTTGAATTTTTTATTATATTTTTTGAAACAAAAAAACTAATTTCTTGAAAGCTGATGACCTTTTGTGGAAAGCTTTGTCAAGTGGCAATTCAAGCTCAAGCACCTAAAGAGCTTTACAGTAATAACCAGAGATCCACTGCTCGGGAAGCATCACCCCTCGCAGCTCATCAAGCCAAGCGCTTGTATAATCTAATTTGATTTTAATGCTTCTCTGAAGGAGATTGTGCTCTTATTACTGTGTAATGATGCTGTTGTCAAGAGCCAGTGGTGATGTCTAATATCACAACCATGTTAACTACTTCTGTGACACTCTTCTCAGCATTTTCCACATTGTCTCCAGCGCACAATGGCTCGCGCTGTACATTTATGACTTTGTTGTTCTTCCTGTTGCATTTTTTTTTGCTTGGTGACTGACAGAAACACAGTAAATCTTTTAAAACTCCCTTCCTTATTACCTTTGTCTGATATGGTACTTTTTTCGTATTCAGTACAGTAGATAGAGCATAACGATGAAGGTCTAAGCTGAGATGAGGAGAATTTTGAAGTGCTCACACTCGGGGGCAGCAAATGGAAAAGTGACAAGCCTGGTGCACTTGTCTATTTTACTTATTCTGTGCCTCTGTTTCATATTCTGCCTCGCACCGCGGGGTTATTTTCCTCCAGGGTTCAGGAGGGCACGCTCTTTCATTTCTTCAGAAAATTGTTTCGCAGGATTTCAATCTTTGGCTGCTAGATATGACAAAACACAATATCAAGAACACTTATGTTTCTTATCTGCCATTTTTTCTGGGTATAAATAAAAGATCAGTATAAATTTAAGTCAAGTGGCCTCGAATGCACATGTGAGAGATGAGTATGAAAAGAACTATGAACCTTGGGACAGCCCCACTGTACATTTTCATCGCTTGCTCAAAATTACCTTGGCACTGGGGCTTTGTGTGTCATTTGTCATCCTTGAAAATCAATTAGTCTTTCCACGATAGCAATCCACATGTAATCCTGCCAACATTTGGGCGGCTGGACACTAAAAACCGAGAGTGTGTCTTTAAATATGACATTATATAAACACCATTTCTTTGAATTGTTTGCGTAATAGGTTGAGATGGTGGTCAATTAAGTGCCGACTGTGATAACCACAGTAAAAAATCAGATAGCTCAAGGGCCATCCCAAATATTGATTGTGCCTAAATAGCCCTTCTATTTGCCACCCGATAAAAATCATCACACCATACAAATGCTAGTACCAGTGTAACTGTAATACCTTTAAAGGCAAAGCTGTTTAACTGCAGTCGAGAACACAATCTCACTGTTCTGTTATCATTCATCTGTCTGAGAGTCTACATGTATTAAACAAGACAAGCCAAACACAAAGCTGAACGTCGCCACATTGAGCTGAGAACCTTGCACACAGATAATAATTTTACTGACTGTGAAGTATAAACTGTCAAGAAATGATTCAGTGCCGTACATTCCCAAATATTACTCAAACACACATCTTCAAGCCACATAGCACAGAGATCTGTTGTGATATATTACTTATGATGATGCACATATGTGCAGGCTATGTATACTGAACAACCTCCCCAGTGGTGTGAAAACATCCAAACGTTGTCCTATTGATGTCCCATTTTTTTCCCTGTTTGGCTCTTGTCAGAGGTCAACCTCAAACAGCATGCGGTGGAATCAGGCGTTACTGTCGGTGTCACATTGATGCATTACAAGGCCCAGGAGGTCACGTCTCTGTAAACATACATTATCAAAACCCATAGAAGATGTGGGATGTTGACCTCACCAATAGTTTAGGGTGTATCTTCTGGGGAAAAGGGTCATGTGATGGCAGAGAGCAACTTTGCAGCCACAATGACTTTCTTGTTGCAAATGAAGAGGGTCAAGCAATCAAGACTGGTCAGGCTCTGTGTCAGCACCATTATCTTACACTGTCTGAAATGATCAATGAGCTAAAATAAAATGATCACAAGCTAAAATTGGCCCGCTAATGAAAATGGACCGTTTAAATATGGGCCCGGACGAGAAGCTGGACAGAGAAGAAAATGGGCACCGGTTTAAAACGCAACAAATACAAGACGACACAATACAGGTAACAGAAATAAATGGAGGCTGTTAGCGCGGCTGCTCGCATTATTTTGAAAGTAAAAGTGAAATCGCTCTTAAAATGCAGCAGTAATAAACTCTGCTGTTATATATATATATATATAGAGAGAGAGAAAAATTTATCTGGACACATGTATCACACATGCACACAGATGTTCTCTCATAAGTTTATTTAGTAATATTCTTTACAGCATCGGAATTCATACATTCAGTCAACAAATAGTCATTTAAGACTGAAAACAGTTGAATGACTTTATTGTCTATATGTAAAAATGTTGTTTTTTTAGCAACAACCCTCTGAAGCAGAGATTTAAAATATAAAAGGCACTTATGGCAGGTGCACAGTACTCACATACATTTGCTTTCCTCTTATGTAGCAATAAATACATCCTGTATGTGCATTCCTATTACGGTACCGTATTTGTGTAAACATGTTAGCAGCTGCAGAGTACCCAGTTAACACTGTCATGAAAGGTGCAGCATTATAGAAAAATATTTATAAATAATTTCCCATAAATAAAACTTTCCCCACAATCTTTTTACTCACTACTAATCTAGATAGTCAGAAATTCAGTCAAAGACAAATAAAATAGAGAAAGGAAAGGAAAGAAAACACAGACTTTTTTCTATATATCAAAAACAACAAAATGAATTCAGTCTAATCTGTTATGAACATAAAATCACACTGAATAAAGGAGGTGTTTGGCAGCTGCTATCAAACGCTAGCGATAAGCAATTTAATTTTCAGTTCATTCCTATTGCCAGAACTATAAAAGCAAACAAAGGACACTCTGTAAGTTGAACCTCACATTAACAGCTGGGTTGTTATTGTGCTGTTTAAACTTACGGCATTTACTTATAAGCTAACCGTTATTACGACAAAAGAATAAAGATCCAGCCCGGTTTGTGTTGAAAGCACCACTCTTGTGTTTTATTCCACTTCCATGGCAGACGAATCGTGCTCTTCGTCAGATCTCTCAGAGGGCAGGTCTTGTGACTCTGGGGTGTTTTGGCTGTCTGACGCAGAACTGGGCTCTGTGGTTACTGGTGTGCCTGGCTCCTGGGTATCTGTTCCAGCAGGGACATCAGCAAGCTTGGTTTTCCCTGATAATTAGAGATAGTTTTCACAGTTTAGCTTTGGACGCACTTTGAACAAGCATTCAAAAAAAAAAAAAAAAAGGGATGAGAGGAAAAAAATGTCTACTTTCTTTTATATAATTTTAAAATGTTATTCAGAAATCTACTTTGACATTTTAGAATCGTCCGCCTTGCGTGGACAAAAGCTGCTTTAGTCATCGTCACCTAAAACATCTTGGACGTCATCCACATCAGCGTCAGACGACAGTAAGGGGCCCTCAGATGACATCTTCAGCTCGCCCGTGACCTCGGGGAGTCTCGGTGCCTGAGGCCTGGTCTTTCTTGCAGGGTTCAAGAAATAACAATACGCACACCGGAAGGCTGCAACACAAATAAAACATAGTTTATGTAACCTCGCTAATATATTCAGAAGCAGACATAGATTAATATATATGAATATGAACCGATGACAAAAAATGCCTGAGATGCATAAACATTTCAGATTGATGTGTAGCACCACTTTGCATATTCAATCTTGTTCTGTTTTTGCTTATAGGAGTTGGTCGTGGCAGAGGCATTTAAGAGCCATATGATATACTGTGCTGCCAAATGCTAGAGGGCAAATGAAGGCACAGTGTTTGATGGAGACTGACAAAGAGTGCTGCGATTCTCAAAGTCTTACCAATGTATTCGAATTCTTCTTTTAATGCCATGCCGTTATGGGACAGACACTGCTGACATATGAGAGCATATCTACGAGAAAGGAAAGACAATTCAGTGAAGACAGCCAACAGTACGTGGAGCAGCATTAGATGACATAAAAGAAATTTATTGATAAAAACGAGGAGAGTAGCCACAGCACGAGTGGAAGTAATTCAGTGTTACTTTTGGAAGGTTATCTGCACTGTAACACTAATCTCACAAGCAACGCATCTGGCACATGTCTAGTGTATAACATGTAGAAAATCAAGTGATTCATTAACACATTTTTATGCATCGTTTTACTGATACAGGATTGTGTACCTGTTTCCAGGGCCGTCTCCAACAAGATACTCAATGACTCTGTCCATAGCACCTCGATCCCTTGGGATGATGGGTCTGGCCAGGGGCGGGCCTGGGGGGTGCATCCCTGCACAACATCAATGCCCGTTAGACACAGTCTGCAGTCCTGAATGCAAACTTCAATAAACAGGCGCTGCTTGCAGCAGCAGCAGCAGCAGCTCTATGAAATAGTTTGTTGCACAAACCATGATGAATTTTACAAAAACCTGCCCCTTTTTCTTAATGACTTCACGCTGGATCTCACTTGCTAAGCACGTCTCGAATCCCTGCTGTGTGGGTGAGTAGTAATTAATATAATCTAACATCAAGAGCAATCATAGGAAGATGACTGGTCATTTCTGTGAGACTTGGCAGAGTCTCAGTATCCTGCTGGTTATTAATTTACCAACATATGGAAACTCTGTGGTGACTCTTTGTATCAAATTGCTTTTCACTTTCAATTTTCAACAGAAGCAGGTGATAACATCAAGTCATGTAAACCATTTGTGAGGTGTTCCCAATGCCAAAGGCAATTTCACTAAGCATTAAAAGACATTTAGTGAGATTCCACCACCATTGCCCAGAGAACAAACGCAGGTCTGGCTAATTAATCATAGTTAATGTAATCTTGCATCGTGCATACCTCACAGTTGGCATTCCACATGGCAATTACAGCATGCAGCTTCTCTAGTCTACGAGCACATTTCCTTTACTGTTTGCACTTATTTGCATTTTTTCTATTGAGTGGTCATAGTCCAGAAATAATTCATACTGAATATTCAGTACCTCTACACGCCACAGATGTCTTCTATATACACGTTTCTATTTTGTTGCCCATCAGTTTTAAATCTTTATAAGCAGGTATGTATGCATCATGTCTCCTTGAGGGAAATAATACGCAAATATAAATTCTTACTGTATGTAAAAGTTGTCGGCAGTTTCTATTAGTTCACAATTGTGCACCTTTTCAAGAAAGGTTGGGCCTTTTAGTAAGATATTTTAATCATACATTCCTACAATTACCCATTACATCTACGGCATAACACACCACAGCCCTGCTGACAACACACACCACAGAGCTTTGAGCAACAAGGGACACAGAGCCAGGGAAGAGTAAATCACACCTTAATCGACCACATTATGATCCGGTCCCCCTGTGTGCAGGTAACTCACCGACTCCTGGAACAGGTGTTCCAGGGGTCACAGGCTTCCTCATCAAGCTCTGCTGAGCAGCTATAGCTGACAGGCTCCTCTCTGGGGGTCCACCTGGAGCAGAGTGGGAAGATCGTCCAGGATAGGTGGGCCCAGAGGCAAGAGGAGGGCGGGCAGCAGCAGCGTTTGCAAGATTCACCATCACTGGGGGGGTCTTTGGGATGACATTACGCTGGCGAAGCTCTAACACAAAAAAAACATTGCAGGATGCTAAACAATAGGAAGAAATGCCAGAGCAGAAGTACGGCAAATGGTGCAGTCTTCTTGAGAAGCTTGGAACTCGTGGCTACCTTGTCCTGGTTTTGGAGTCATATGAGGTCCAGCTGGAGTGGATTCAAGTTCCTTCAAGCAGATAACAAGAGGGTACGAGAACATGATTTAATATGAAATGCATAAAACCAACACAGGTAAATAGTTTGAGTCGCATAACAAGTTAAAAACAAACTCACATTTTTTCTCCTGGAATCAGGATCAAATCTCTCCAAAATCATTTTAGCATTTTTATACGTCTCAGTTTCCATGACTTCTTCAAGCTGGGAAAAAAAAACATTAAAAGGGTATTACAAGGACAAACGCTTGAATTGTTTTTTCAATGAACTGCACAGAGAAAGTATTCCTGCAATATCCCTGAGTAATTACTTGATTATCATCTGGTGTAATTAATAAGGATTTATAAATGAATATCTTTAAATCATCTCCAATAACATCACAAGTAGAAGTGACTGAGGAAGGGCAGCACAAAGTTTCTTCACTAAATTGTACATCTTCATTTAAAATAAATACAGAACGTTTCTAAATGTTTACATATAATATGAAGAATAATTACATTCACTACTTCGATAATGGAGAGTGTGAAAATCCATCAGCCCTAATTATTGAAAGTTATTAGACTTGACAGAGGATGACAAGCAATTTCTCAGATTTATTTCTTTCCCGTACTAAATGCTATTAATTAAAATGACATTAGCGGAGTGGTTTACAGGATTAAGTCATTGTACCAATCAAATGCTGGATGCACAAATCCTAGATTAGCAAGTATCTTGCTGCAAACTGCTGAGAAGATCCAGGAAACAGCACCGCATGGCTTTCCACACAACTTCAGAGTGAAGTGAGAGCTTTTACTTTAATGGAGGACAACTAAAAATCTAAATAACTATGTGTTCTACAGATAAAGAGCTATACAAGATGTTTTTCTCACTTTTCTGACATTGATGCATAAAAAGTGGACGACAATTTATTTTTTAAATGTCAACTGAATTTTCATAATGGCCCTATAACTACTTGAAACAGTAAAAGCTATGAAGAGAGTCCTGATCTAAATATTAGTCAGTCTGGAAATACATGAAGTGAGAGCAGCAACTGAGGCAGCTTAAATCATTTTCAGACTGTGGCCAAGTTCTCCAAGATACTAAGAATACCTTCTGAGTACCTAAAGATACTGTGCCCAAAAATATCAAGGCAAACAGTGGCCACACCAAACCTAGACTTTTTATTTTTACTGCCATGTTGCTGTATGTGAAACTATTTGAATGAAATGTATGAAAATGGATAAGTACAAAAATGCCACTTACTATTTTCCTTTTTTGTGCTTTAAGATCCTCTAATTTTTCATCTGGAAAAAATAAAATTCACATAAAAAAATGCAAACATAACCATTATGAAGTAACTTGGTTCTGAACAGGAACAAGGATCTTACTGTTTTTTTCAGTTCTTCGCGAAAAAAGAATTATGAGCATTTTTCGAAGCAACCACACTCTGAAAAAAATAAAAAATAAAAAACATGTTTTACATAATAGCTTCAGTTTAGTAAAAATACAATGACAACCTTGCATACTTACAAAATTGGAAATACTACAAAGGGAAGAGACAATATGAGGCGTCCCATGAACTGTTCCGGCAGGTACCAGAAATACACGATCATACAAGTGATCAAGTAGAGAAGAGACGAGTACAGAAGCAGCCGTCCAACCCATATCTTCAGCTGCCTTTGATACTTCTCACTGTAGTCTTCAAGAATCTGTATATCCTGTGAGGACAAATGAACTGCATGAGAAGAGAAATGTGATCCTATTAATGTGACAGTGACTGGTAAAACTGGTTTTCTCTCAAACTGTAATCAACACAAGTTTCCTGAGAATCACCAGAACTGTTTTACATATATTTGGACTTTGGTCTCATGTAGTAAATACCTGTGAATGGCAGTTCTGCATTTATATAAGTATCAGTACTTTATTTATGTTGTAATGAAATATCCCCAAAACCTTCTTCACATTATTAAAAGAAATGAATCATTAATAAAAATTAATTTAATAAAGAACATTTTCAACACTCTGAGGGTTTTTCTACAAGCAAGACAAAGAAATGATTAACCAAGTTCCATCTTCCACTGATAGGAAACATGCTGGTTTTCTATCTTTATTAACATCTTTTGTAGTGACGTGTTCCTGTTGGTGCTCTCAGGGCGAGATCATCAAAATGAAAGTTAAGTTTCACAGCACTTTTCCACCCTCCTGTATTATTATTATTATTATCTTTGGGGTCAAGTTGGCTCCATTCAATGTTTAACTTCTCTAAATAAGTCATTGACATATTTTTTTCAGTTCTATTTAAAGGGCTATTTACACATAAACCTGGGTAACAATTTAAATTCTGATATTTTCTGGAGGTTTAAACTGCTGGGGTCAAACTGAACCCAAGGATAAAAGATGTCAGTAAATTTGAAGGTAACTAGAGGGTTAAATAGTTTTAATAGAATGTACTTAAAATGCAGCAAAAGCCCAAGAGAAACATACCTACCTATGCTGCTTAGGGATACTGTACACGAGAGAACACTCAGAACTTTGAACGTAGCATTTCATCCAGTGAATTCTGTGTTCTTGCCATGGCCCTAATGTCATGTGTCTCAGTCCTGCACACGGGTGTCATGTTTTTACACAGGTGTAAATGGATGCAAATTCTATTGAGGTTAAGGGTTCAACTTTTGACAAACAACCCAAATGTCTTTAGCAAGACTGACACCACATCACAGATCAACACAAGTGCAATCCAACCTGTTTGTTATTAGAGTTAAAGTGAATTTTTTGGTCTAACCATGATTGGATATCCTTCCTACCAAAAGACAAACCTACCCGTGTCATTATTTCTACAAATAACAAAAAGGTCATTTCTCTTCAGATTTTTTTTTTTTTAAATGGAAATGTTACACCACTGCTTTGGAGAGCTGACT
This sequence comes from Stegastes partitus, assembly GCF_000690725.1. NCBI lineage: Eukaryota > Metazoa > Chordata > Actinopteri > Pomacentridae > Stegastes > Stegastes partitus. The sequence goes on along the minus strand of NW_007579068.1, from coordinate 57,849 downwards.
ACCCCCATCCAAAAATAGCTGCACAAAACGGGACCCACTCTTGGTTACTATGGTTCGCCTGCAACATGTGTGTGTGACAGTCTGAGCACTGGAGGAGCTGATCTCACATTCAGCCTTACAGCGAGAACATCGTGCACGTTCGTGGTTGCAGGTGTGCAGTAACGCTGCATGAGAAAAACATTCATCTATAGAAAGATGACAGGATTTTTGCAGACAAAACAAACAGATCCAACACTCGTGCCTTTATAACTTCAATGCCACATGACAGCTTCCTGACAGGAAGAAGTCATGTGGTCTGTGCTCCAAGGACGGCTGCTGGAAATAGCCTAACACTAGCTTAACTGCAGAAGATCAGTAAAGCCCTTTCACTCTGCAAATGAGGAGCAAATTTAGCATTCATTGACACATATGTTGTGGTCAAAAGATGCCTGCTTACGTAACATTTTGTCTGCATCAAATGTCAGGCTTAAGTGGTCACATATACTATGTCAGCTAACTATGCAGCTGTACTTAATTCTACATATTGCCATGCAGGAGGAATACCATTTATGTACAACATTTTCTACTGGTATGTTGTTGGTTTTCTTTAAAAAGCAAAGATGCATACATTTACAAAAACATATTTGATCTCCAAAAGAAGTGGTTTAGAATTAGAATAAAACTTTATATAATATAGCAAAACTTTTTTCTTGTTTACAACCTACAAAACTTTCTAACGCTTTACTTCTTCCAGCAAAACAGAAACAAAAGTTGTAATGAACTTTACTTGTATCTTGTATGTGCTGCAAACGCAAATGTCCAATTTACCAGTAACCTTCCTTTGATCTGTCCCACTTAGTGTGGTGCCAAAGTGGGAATAATTGTGAGAATAAGTCTGAGCTGAGTGAGTGGTCTGATCAGAAGAAGTGGGTGTTCCTGGACTGTGTGGGCTTTACAAAGATCACCGGGCATCATTAGATGACTTCAGTCAGTTTCACTCATAATGCCTCATTTGTGTCTTCGAGCTCGAACGCACCCAAATTAAACCTTATTCTAAAATACCTCTATCTGATTGACTTGGCGTGCATCACTAAATTATTTATTTATTTACGTCTATATGCACCAGTTCTTACGGTAACAGTTTCTTGTTCATGTGGGGTTTTTTTAAAACCTTGACACAAGAAAATTGTCCCACTTTATGGCTTCCGATGCTGTGTACAAGTCCCACAGTGCACATTAGGCAGTAAATGCTCCAAAAGCATTAAAGCATGGATTTGTTGGGCTTTGGTCATTCTGTAGCATATTTCACACCGCATGCAAAGAGAAAAAAGAAACACACTTCTTCTGGCAATTTTTTAGTCTGACAAATGTATGGTGAAGTTTGGCGTACCTTGTCAATTCCTTCCAAAATATCTACAGTGGACGCTTTAGCCTGCAAGACAAACATTAAAAATTATAGAGACAAAATGATGACACTTTGCAAAACAACTGTGCAAGCAAAAGGATCTGGAAAGTTCCTTTTTCTTCTTCCTACTTTTGCACACTTCTCTATGTGTTGTTTTCATCTGTTGTTGTTGGTGGCATAACTTAGCAAACCTGTGCATGCCAATGTGTTGATATGTGTTGCCATGAAGAGAACAAACATCTGAAATGCCTAAACATGTGGTGATGGTCTTGGTGAATTGGAAAGTGGTACAATGTGTACTTTCACGCTTAAAGCTTTGTAATTTTGACAAACTACAGCAGAAAGGCGTAATCAGCAAAGGTTTGAATACCAACCCTCCACCGTGAGAACACAGCCCCCATGTTGACGAAGAGGGACTGCAGGATATTCTCTTACTGGGACCTTCCTCTGGTTTTCTCTCGCAGATTATCTCTTCACCTGTTGACAGCAGTGATGGGCTGTGAATACGCACTCCACTGCCAATATATTAGATGCATGGAGTGACAACTGGTGCGGGCTTCTTAAAATAAAACTCTGGCTTCATAAATTTTTTTTTATAATGCTCACCTTTTGATAAAACCGTTACAGAGATAGTGACACATCAACAAAGTCACTTTGGAGGCTGCTGTTTATGGTGCAGTTGACTTTTACTGCACTGCAATGATACTGATATGCTTTTATTCAAGCCTTATTTATACACTTGTTAACAGTAAACGGGGTGGACAAAATAGCTGGAACATATTTCAGCATGATGGAGAGCAGTGAAAAAAAACAGAGTAGCTGGCTTAGTTACATCCAAACACCCACATGAATTATATAACACTCCCAAGCAAACCTTTAGCAACTCTCTTTTTGACGGCTACACCTCATTTAAAGCAGTCTTCATGGGCTATCTGTGGTATACATTCAATCAGTGTTTTTTAAAGTTTAACAGCGCCCAGGCTGAAGTAGGTCGCCCCTTGCTAACTCACATTAGCAAACCTCAACAACTTCACTGTGTTTTCGGCGCCGTTAGCCAAACTCGCTGCTAAACTAACGGTACCGGTTGTCGCACCCTGAAGGCTCGTCATGTCGCTGTCAGAAACCAGACTTTCCCGAATAACTTCCCAACCTCTAATACATGCACAACATTAGCGCCCTCGTAATACGAGCTAACTTTATGTAGCCGCTAGCTAGCGCGGCTAACCCCGCTGCAGCCCGCCGTCCATCGTGATAACAGAGCAGCTAGCGTCGCTAAAGTTTACCCGGACTTTGTAGAAAACAAGCGAAGCCGAATAATGCGGCTGAAAAGTGAATGAATGACAGCTCTGTGGCTGGAAATAGCAGGGTGGTTATATTTACCTTGGCAGTCGACTTGTCCGGTGTGAGCAGCCTGTGGCAGGGCGGCCGTCCTGCTGTCTTTACGCGGAGGGTGTGTGTGTGTGTGTGTGTGTGTGTGCGCCAAGATGGGGGAGTGTCCAGTGGAGAGAACAGCGTGGAACCTGAGCGCTCCTGGGCCTCCACGGGAGTCTGGTCTGGGTCTGGTGGGGCCCGCTCATATACACTCCATGGCTGCAGTGATTAAACTTTTAAATGTCCAAAATAATGCGCACATGGCACAGGGAAATGAAATCATTGACAGATTAATGAGTGAAAGCAGGATGGAGCAGCCAACGTGGCAACCTGTCATGCAGGATATGCAACAAGAGATGTTGTTGGTGTCTCCTGACTGTGATATTTGTTCATGTCTGCCAGCCCTACGAGCAGTATTGGCTGGCAAGTAAATGCAAGAGTTCAATCTGATGTTTTTTCTCTGTCCCCATGTTGGAAGATCACTTTGCAAGACACTGAACCCAAATCTGTTGCATTTGTTTGACAGAAATGAATGACACTTTGGACAAAAGTATCTGCCAAATGAATATAATGTAGAAGTCACACTTTTACAAAATGCAGATTTCAGAAAAACAGCATACACTGTACAATGCATTAAGTTGCAAATGCAAAGTAAAGATTAGTTTCATTCAGTTTGCACAAAAAGTCCTTCCTCTAATCCAACTAGCACTGATCATTTCAGTGGTTACATTTCCCATGCAGATGTTTTAATTTTCAGGTGGAACACATAAAATTAGAAATAAAACTCTTAAAGATTTGTGAGTATGTGAGCACAGCACAGCACTGGCCTGAGGGTGCTCATAAAAGCTCACAAAATGCCCATTATTTACTGGAAACATGGATGTAAAAATGGACTAAACAATGGAAACATGTTGCCATAACTGCAATGAGAATGAAATAATTTGATTTAACTGCTTCAGTTACCTATCTTGCATTTACAGTTTAATTCTTGAACAAAAAAAACGCTTGGACATCAAATTGTAATTAATTCACTGGAGGTGATAAAAGAGCAATGCTTCATCTGCAGGTAAGAATATTTATGATTTTCATTAATTTGCTCTTGGTTTCTTTGTACAGCTCCTGGGAAAGAACATAAGAATAAAAAACTTAAAACCAAAAGTGTTTTGCAGCTTGTTTTCAGGAGCTACAGATGTTCCAGCGCTTTTGGAAGATATAGCAGATGCTGCCCATCTTTTCACCAACTGCATTAATTTAGTATCTTTAATCACAATTTAAGGACTGTATTACCAACTTTATGTGGATTTTTAACTTGAATTTTAGATTATACCCATTTATTTATACTACCTTAGATTGCTGAAAATAATACAGTATATAAACAACATCTTTACTCTTTTGCAAAACAGATTTTGACCTTAATGAGGTGAACTGGTAAATATAGTTCTTATAAAAAATCCTAGTGGATACGGAGACACCTTATAATTGCACTGAGTCTGCTTTGATTCCAGACTGGAACTTTTGTTGCATGTCATCCATCTCACCCCCGTGTTTCCTGTCTGTCTTTGACAGTCATCTGTCAATAAAGGCTGAAAAGCCTAAAAAGAAAACGACAGTTGTCAATGTCTGGGTGTCATGACTTTTATTAAAAACTGGCAAGTTAACTAAATGCTTAAATTCTGTTGTGTATGCAAACAAGGCAATGTTCTTGTTTATTGAACAAGACAGAACAAATATGATTGCCCACAGCCGACCGAGTCCTGCACGTAATCCCTTTATCTGATAGTAGGCGTACGAGTGTATACAGAGCTGGCAGGTCACATTTTGTTGGGACCCAGTGCATCACATCAAACTTTAATTAGAGCACAGTTAATGGAAAACGTGAGCCATTTAGATTTAATTTCAGTCATTTTGGAGCTCATTTACATGCAGCACCATTATTATGTGTCCCAAACACTCTTTGAAAGGACAGTTTGACAGGCTGATTTAAAAACAGTTTTGTACTTATCAACTACCTCATGTTCATCAAAGCACATATACTTTTTTTTTATCACAGATATCAGAATGGTGAAAAGGACAGGACATCGAGTGAATACCACAACTCTGCCAACTAATGAGGCTTCTGCAGAGAAAAGACTACGGGCTCCATAACACCAAGCTGACAGCCTTCGAGCACCATTTGGCCATTGTTTGGTCTTTGTGGTCAACCAATGGCCAGTGTTTTTGTGGCGTGCCTGTTGGAACTGTTCAGTCCTTGTGAAGACTTGCAAAGATGCAGCTTGTGAGATTAAGTTTTCTGACTTGTTTATCAGCCAAGTATATACATAATTTTTCCAATTTAATGTGAGCTTTGGTGATTTCTGCCTTCAGCTTTTCTTTTCTTTTCTTTTTAATTATGGGTTACCAACAGTAGTGCAAACTAAATCCATGCAAAACTTCACAGTACCAGAATCAATCTAGCAACATGGCTCCAGAGATAATCTTACATAGCCAGACCTATCTCCACAGCACTGAGACAGCGATGGAAGCCTGTCTGGCTGCATCATATTATCATTCTGCTGTACGATAATGGTGCTCTGGCATGTTTGCATTTCTTTAAACCAGTCACAATCATCTTGGGCCATGCTCAGCCCAGGATGCAGCAATGGTGCCCCTGTATGATGGGGTAATTGTTTTAGTCAAGCAAATTCACAAAAAACCAATCAAAAGAAGCTGACCCGTCCAATTGCATGATCAAAGACTCCATCAAAACGTATCATTTTCAGCATGTAGGTTGCTGGATGGAGATTGTCGTAGTTGTTTCCCGTGCTACTTTAAAAATGGTAACATACGGACGTTCTAAGGAAAGGAAAGAGCTGTGTAAATATCCGGTTAGTCAGATTACAAAGAAAACATACAAGAGTTGTTTGGCCAGTCATCATAAGCAGGCGTGCAGACAATGTATTGTTTAATGTTATGCTGTTGCATATCATGCAAGGTTCCGAAGTTTGCACTGAGTAGCTGCTTATACTGTATACAAAGAAACACTCGCGATGATGATAACATATAAAAAGTTAATAAAAGACATGTATGGTGGAGCAGTGGGTACAGCTAGAAGGTCCTGGGTTTGAATCTTGGCCTGGGGTCTTTCTGTATGGAGTTTGCATGTTCTCCCTGTGCTGCGTGGGTTCTCACTGGGTTCTCTGGCTTCCTTCCACAGTCCAAAGACATGCTGAGGTTAGCTGGTGATTCCAAAATGTCCGCAGGTGTGAATGTGAGTGTGCTTTGTTGTTTGTCTCTCTGTATAGCCCTGTGATGGAGAGGTGACCTGTCCAGGGTGTCCCCTGCCTTTGCTCTAAGTCAGCTGGGATAGGTTCCAGCCCCCCTATACAGAACATAAAGCGGTGTATAGAAAATGCATGGATGTAAGAATCTGTACAGCCTTCAGCACAAGGTGCTGTAACATATCAGTGTATGTATGATAAGGACTTAGATGGTCCTAATTATTTTTACCAGTAGGTGTCACTAGGGAACACTGTGTTAAACGAGGCTGTGTGCAATGAGTCCTGTGGCAAAACAACTGGGTGCGAAGCCTCACTGCTCCAGAAAGCCTTGTTTTGCCGTCTCACAGTGCTGTTTGATGGTAAGCTAAGCATTTGTCTTCACTCGTTATTTACTTTTGCACTTTCTTTGGCCAGAGGATCTACATTAGGATATAATGTGTGTTTATAGTTCCTAAGTTCCACCGTGTTTCCACCAAGGAGTCATTGGTGGTTACAATGAGGTTTGTCTCTGTATTTGCTTTGTCATATTTGAGCAGAACTATATATACTGTAAATGTATTGATTAGATTGTCTGTTCATATGTACGTCTATAGTGAGCTTCCCCACTATTGATTTGGTCCAGTTCTAATTTGGTACCAACCCACAACATTAAAACCATTTGCCTAATATTGTGTAGGTTCCTGTCATGGTGCCAAAACAGCTGTGACCCATGGGATCATGGAGGCAGGACCCCTGATGATGTCCTGTGGTTTCTGGCACTGGGAGGCTGGCAGCGGATCCTTTGTGTCCCATGGATACCCAATTGGATTGGAAACTGAAGAGTTTGGAGTCCGGGTCAAACCTTTGGGGTCTTGTTTGTGTTCCTTGCGAGCTGCTACTGAGCAGTTTTTGAGGTGATTTTCAGGGGGCATTGTCCTGCTAGGCGAGGCTGCTGGTGTTTAGGGAGTACTGTTGTCATCAGTGGGGGAGTTTGGTCTGCAGTGATGTTTGGGTGGGGGGATCATGTAAGAGTAAGTGCACATAATTGCCAGAACCCAACAATCCAGGCAGACCAGTGCATTGCAACAAAAATAATCAATGCTATTCACTTCATCTGTCAGTATTGTGGCTCATCAGTGAATAATAAGGAGTGACTGCAGACATTTTGGAGTGTTATTAAACATATATTGCTACCACCTACCTACTAATGCAATTTACCGTAGGTTGTCATCCACCAATAAAAAAGCTGAAGTGTTGAAGATTCCCACTCCTGGTCTAATCCTTGCCTTGCCATCTTCACTTTGTGCGACTGCTGAATCTAACAAGGATCTCTTGACCTGACTCTCAGGTTCGGAGGAAAGGCTGGAAAAAAAGAGTTCCTTTGGAAAGCCCCAAGAGGTTACAGTGTGTGATTAGGAATTAAGAGTGTTTGTATAATTTAGAAGCATGGGGAGGGAAGGCCTTCTCTTGAGTTTTATTGAGAAGCTTACTTTTCTTACTGCGTTGATACTCTTTTGATATTACCTCCCCTGCCATATATTTTCACAGGGACAGTAGAGGCTGGCATACAAATGTAATTGTAAAATGTTTGTTGCAGCTGAGTAGTATTGCACTTTAACAGTAGCATGAGCAGCGGTATTGTTTTCTGCTTTGGTTCACTGTGCTGACCAACCACAGGTTCTACCAAAAGAAAGAAAATAAACATTTATTGAGAGAGATTTTCCTTTGGTTTGTACCATCTAAGAAATACAGAAGCTGTTATGTAAAGCATAGTTCTCAGAATCATAAAAAAAAAAAGAGAAAGGGAATTGGAAACAATAGTACTTAAAGATCAAAACACTACACATGATAACAAATTCAGTCTTGAGACACCTACCTTAATGGAACCAAGAGTTTTCATTTCTTGTAGTGTAGTGGACCCACCAAACATCACTAGAAACATTATAGGAACACTTGGCTAATGTACTGTAAGGCCACCATGGATTGGACTTATTTTCCTACCACATCCCATAGTTGCTCCAGCAGACTGAGATGTAGGTAATGTAGAGGCCAAGACAACTCCTTAAGCTCTTCACCATGTTCCTCAAACCAATCCTGAACAAGCGCAATATCTTGCTGATGGAGGCCACTGCCATCAGGACACAGTGCTGCAATGAAGAAGTGTGCTTGATCTGTGACAATGTTTAGGGAGTTGGTAGAGTAACGTCTACATGAAGACCAGGATCCAAGGTTTCCAAGCAGAATGTTGTTTAGAGCATCACTCTGCCTCCTCTAGCATGCTTTCTTCCCATAGTGTGTCTTGGTGCCATCAATGGTTCAATATGAACCTGTTGCTGGTTCACTGGTTGTCCTTCCTTGGCCCACTATTGGTAGGTACTAACCACTACATACCTGGATAACCCCACAAGACCTGCTGTTTTGGAGATGCTCTGAGCCAATCAGCCAGCCATCACAATTAGGACTTTGTCAAAGTAACGAAAACCCTTAGTCTTCCCATTTTTCCTGCTACCAACACATACATTTTTAGAACTGATTGTTAACTTGGTTCCAGATGCTGCATTGGCTGTGCCATGGAAGTCGGAAATCAGATGTCTAAATTGCCTAATTTTCCATAATTCTGTCTGTTTGATGCATCAAGTGGGAAAAAAATACGTTTGGTTTGCTGCTTTTCTACAACAAGCATTCATCAGCAGACACAAAATTCACTTTACTAAAGAAACAGAAGAGTGATGAAGGTGCAAACGGTATATTATCTAGCATTTAACCGACAGTGATACTCAGCTTACAGCGCATTGGCCAAATGGGCAAATGACTTGGTGCCCATTGACCATTTTGATGATTTTAAATCAGAATGAAAACAAACTGATCCACACTGAGATTTTTTTGCGTGATTGTTTATACAGTAGGTTTTAAATAATGTCAGTCATGGGACTTTGAATGCCATTAAACTCACTAAGAAGAGAACCTACTATATTTTTAATCTGTAGGCTGCAATTTTGTGGAATGACAGGAAAAGATAGATAATCCCAGTTACCTGTGAATGCAGCATAGGCCTAGATACCCCACTCCTCTACATGCGCCATAGCAACCATGATTGTAACGAGATAATCAATGTTGCTCACGTAACCTGTCAGTGGTTTTAATGTTGTGGCAGATCGGTGTATATTTCTGTTGGTGTGTAGCGTTTTACCGTGCAGGTTAGCCACGCCCCCTGTCTCACAATGGCTTCTGATTGGTTCATCGTGATTTGGCGGGTCAAAGTTCAATGCCGGTGAGCTCTGCGCACGTCACAGGCGGCGGGTTTTTCAATCCCGGAAGAGAACTTCGCTGTTTGATCCAAACATAACTGGAGGGGAAATTTTGGCGCGGCTGTTTTTAGACAGTTTGATATTGTAGCAGGTGCAGCCGCTTGCTGTGAGGACACTTTGCTGAGTTCAGAGTTGTGTGAACTGTCCACGCTCATGAAAACGTAAGAAAGTTTTGTTTGAAAACGTTATCGTTAGCTTGATAATTTAGTGAAAACTTTAGTAGTAGTTTCATTAGCAAGTCTGTTTGGCACTACTTTGACTTTGTTTTTATGGATATTTGCTGTTCAGTGTATTGTTGCTTTTACAGAAAGTACACAAGTGCATTACTGCTGTTGTAGCTTTGTCAGTGGCCCAGCAGGGATTTAGTCTCCAGTGGTTGTAGTGTGGTGGATATTATTAAAATCTAAACTGCTGCACTCATTTTCAATGGATGCAAAATTAGATGGTATGCGTTAATTCTAATGGTAAGGTTGGATGTTTCTTCCTGGCCAGTGTTGGATACTATTTAAGGCAGGGGTGTCGAACTGCGGTCCTCGAGGGCCAATCCTGTTTCCCTCTTCCAACACACCTGATTCAAATGATCAGCTCATCATCAAGCTCTGCAGAAGCCTGATAACGATCCTGATCATTTGAATCAGGTGTGTTGGAAGAGGGAAACATCTACAACATGCAGGATTGCGGCCCTCGAGGACCGGATTTCGACACCCCTGATTTAAGGTACTGCCAGCTGTAGAAACTGAATGTTTTTTGACAGTTTAAATTGCTGATTTTTGGACTTTGTGTTTTATTAAATCACAGATAATATCTAATCAAATCCCAGAAGAAAAATGTATCATTTACATGTTAGTAACTATCAATACTGTTAGGATAAAAATATCTGTGTTTTTACCATAATAATTATTTTTTTTCTATTTTCGTTTTCTTACAGATATTTGCTGTTATTTGAAAAAGACACATATATTAGAGATTTAATATTTTTTTTCACTGTTACTTTAGTTTCCATGTTTTGGTAAATTACAGACAACATGTATTTTAACAGCCCCATGTAATCACACTCCCACCTTTGTGCTTTACTGTTAGGACTATGCATTCACAGTGCTGGTTGCTTATTTTCATGTCAAACATGCTGGACCCCGTCTGAGTCCAACAAATCTGTCTCATTTGACCAAAGAATGTGCTCCCAGTATTCATTGGGCTTCTTTTCACTTACTTTAGCAAACTTTAATCTTGCACTTGAGTGCCAAAGAACAAGCAAGGTTTTCTTTCTTGAATGCCGTCTATACAGGGGTTCATGTTATGCAATGTCCTTTGCGCTGTCTGAACTGTCACAGAAGCTCAGTTTTCCACTGATAACCACTGTGCCAAGTCTGAAGCACCTGTCGTTTTTCAGAGCTCGACTGTGATAGTCACTCACTGTCTGTAGTGTCATTTTAGGAGGACAACTACTGCAGCTCTGATTATTGGTTCTATGGCTCATTCAGTATCTCCTGATTACTGCTGTAACTGTATTTTGATTGATTTTTAGTGATTCACCAATCTTCCTGAAACATTTTCCATTTTTAGGAATCTTACAATCAGATTTATAAATTAATCTTACAACTGTTTTCCATGTGGAGCCTGGATGCAGACATGCAGATAGACACAGTCCATAGGTTGAATGTAGGAATGTTGTAATGTAATTAGGCTAATTGGATATCAAAAATGTACTCTGTTTTGTTTCAGTGATCAAAGGTTTCCTAAATTAGATATAAGTGATCACACGTGTTTTCACTTTGTTGCATTGATTTTCTACTTTGGGGCTACATTCCCATCATAGTCTGTCTAAAGTATCTGTTTTTGATTGATCAGAAGATGAACTGTTCTACTTGTCAACTTAGAAATAATGCAATTATTGAGAAAATCACTTGACATTTAAATGACTTTGCACAGGGGTGTACTTACTTCTACTGTAAATGACTGCAGCATAGGATACAGTAGCTCCATAGTGTAACCTTGTTGTTGCTTCATTGCAAGCTCAACACTGTGAGTCCCTTTTTTAAAAACACTCTTTTGTTCACTTTCAGGAATACGTGCGTCCATCTCCTCGATCTGAAGGTTTCTTCCATTTAGTGGCTGTGCAGGCTGGATGATTTCATCTTCAGCTGATCCATTGCCCCGGGTTACATGCTGACGACATTAAGGACTCACATCTTTTGCATCAAGTTCACCGCTGGGGCTCACTAAGCAGCAGACATTAAGGAAGGGCAATGTGATGAAATGGAACCGAACGCACCAAGACTCTCAAATGGCAGCACGTGAGTACTCTAAAAAGGAACGGCGGCCTCCCTGTTCAGGTACTGTGTCTTTCAAACTCTGTATTTGAAGTTGGGTCATAACTGGTCAAAAAAAAAAGTGTCGCTTTTTGAAGCTTTCTCCCACTTGTGATGACCCAAATGGTGTATTCTGTGCAACTCATGGTAACTGTAGATGCAGGACATTTGGTAGCCAAGTGGTAAAGACCTGTACAATAAAGCTGCAATACCCAAGTTAGGGACTAGTGACTAAAAACTTAAAAAAAAAAAAAAAAAAAAAAAGCTAATCATATCAGGTTGGCTTTCTTTTGAAGGTAAGTTCATGTATTATTAAAATCAAAACGTTTTGACGAGGACTGAAGTTCTTTTTATAACAAATGACATATTTAATTCTCATACAGCTGCTTAATTTCATAAAGCACAATTTCAATTTACTTGATCACAGCATATCTACCACAGTATAAACCTACGCTACCATCTTAAAAAAAAACCCATCCGTATCGCCTACCCCTGACTTCAGTGTGCTTTGGTGATTCCAGTAATTTATTTTCGTGTGATCACTGCAGAACTGTTACCAATGTAACTCAAGGAAGACTTATGTAATCAGATTTGTGACCTGGTCATCATAGACATATATATATATATATGTTGTATATGGGTTTTCATCTAGATATGTGAGACACCTAATAGGGTGTCATTGTGTCCATAATCTCTCCTGAAGCTTTTTAGTACTGAAAAGTCTACACTAATGCTTCCATAAATGTATCGTTCTGGTTATTATATTCATCTCCATTTGCTCTGTTTTCTTTTACAAATATGAAAGACATTCGATGGGTGACATGTTATTTTCAACTGCGACATAATAATTATATATGTGGGTTGTTGTTTTTTTTAAAGTTTATTTTACAGCATAGAATGTTTCAAAAACAGTGTACGAACTCTAAGAGGACAATATGCTGATATTTCACTGGTTCTGCTTTTACTGAATTTTCTCTGATCTCGCCGTCTGAGATTAGCTTGTTAACATACTAGCAATTAAGTGCACGCAAAATACAGCATAGGAGGATGGTACAATTTAACTATCTAGTAAATTATTATATTTTAGGACAGAAAAGTATCCGTCCAAACTTCATGGCAATGCTTCCAATACATACACTGTGCTGATGACTATATATTCAGCCTTGTGGCAGCATGAGTTGAAGCCATGACATTACCATATACCAACCCTGAATGTCTGTTCTATATTTTGTGCCCATCTACCAGCACTTGCTGAGATATCTCGGTCTCTGGACCAAAATGTGGAAAAATCACCATATGTTGTTTTGTCAAAATATGGCTGCACTGCCTCCATGTCGTACTCTCACTCTCTTTGAAGGCCTGATAGACACTTTATTTCACTATATCCTGCAGAAATGATTACTGTGTGGAACATACGGAGCATATGGATATACAGCACATAAGTTTTATTTTTCACACCTAAGACATCAGAACCATGCTTGGTAAAGTCTTTGGCTTCCTCTGGTTGTCTACCCGTACTGCGTTGTTTAAATGTCATGAAAGCTTAAGTCTTTATGCTTTGAGTGTAAGCCTATAGATTGTTTTATGTTCAAACCAACAGCGTATACTGTCTTTTATGGGGAAACATTTTCACCATTGCTTTTGTTAACTGACTGAATTTTAAGGTGGTGCGTAATTGACAATCTGCCACCATCAGTCAGTTTAGGTTTTTAATATGCAAATCTAAAGGTCAACGCCTGCTTGCTCCCAGTCCAAACACTTCTATAAGTCCATATTATTATTACATTTATCTGTCTGTCTGTCTGCTTTGTATTTCTACCGTTGTGGAAGTATTCAGGGGCTGGTCAGGCTGCCATCAAGTCCAAAGATTAGAAACTGTTCTGCATACATGCTTGTAGATGGCTTTTTTTTTAAGCGTTCTCTCTGACTTTAACATTTTCAGGTAAGTCCCAGCAGAAAACTATTCTCATAATGTGTTGTGGAAATTTTAAAAACAGTAGATGCAAACTTTGAGTCCATCAACCTCCATGAATGTGCTTTTGGTTTGAGACACTGATGTAAATGTACTTAAGGATATTTTTGTCGCTGGAGAAATAATGTGGGTTTGTTCCATAGACTTTAAATATTTTAGTGCTTTCACTTATGTGTGTTTTGTCCAAAATGTAAAAGAGGAAATCCTTTGAGACTCAGATTATTTCAGGAAGTGCCGCAAGGAGAGGTACATAGCATATTTACTAAACCACCGTATTGAAAATGGGTTGTGCTGGTAAATGCTTTCTCCAAAAGGTCGCTGAAAGAAGTGACTTTTAAACCAGTTAACCACATATAATGAACAAAAAATGTACCCAAAATCAATATAATGTGATTTAAAGAGATGACCATTACTGATATTTGAAGATTACAGCAGTTTCCAGCAGGGTTCAGTTGTTTGGCCTCCTATACTTAAACCTGTGACGGGTTCCCCAAGGGCGATGCTAATTCCAGTGACAGAGGAGAGCAGTGAGACCACAACCAAGGACCCCAAATTCTACAAAGGCAATAGGACAGAATGGAAATCATGTAAATAATGCAAGAAAAATGACCTGCACATTTCCCCTTAGAAGCATGTTTTATTATTTTTGTAATTTTGAGGCTGGTATAAGCGCTCATGGTCTTGGTTGGGAAACCTAATGACTTTGCTTCTTTAACTATTTTAAATTATTGTATTTTTAGCTCTAAATGTTCAGTTCAGTTGGCATTTATACAAGCAAAACTCCATTCTTTATCCAAATAAATAAATATTCCAGAAAGAGTTTGTTACTGATTGACCAGATGTAATACATTTTACAGTGTCAGGAAATGGGACATACATGATAATAATAATAATTCATTTACAGTGTATTTCTACAGGAAGCTGCCAGTTTAAATTTCCCCAAACATGCTATAAAAAATCTACAAAAACAAATGAAACTCTTTGTGGACCTACAGTACCACCTTAACCACATCCAGATCGCAGGACCACAGAAAGAATTGCTCTTAAACCAATAAAAGCAATTTCCCAAAAAAACTAATTGAGAACACGTTTCAATACATATGCATGAAAAAAGGATTTTCCGTGCGACTGACTCATACGCTCATGTAATTGATTGAGGGGATGACCCGCTATATTAAATGTTATTTGAGAACCATCAAAACGCGCAAAATTGCAAATTGGCCAGCTTGTATGTGAATTAATACCTCATTCATCATCATTATGAGTTGATAAGTTAATTTAACCATTTCATTCTGTCTTAATGAGCTATAGTTGAATTAATGTCATGTAATATATGAAAGTAACATTTGAACAGAGGCAATGATTTGAGACAAACAGAGCAGAGACTACTTTAGAAGCATAATGGTGGCATAAATCTCATCAGGGCGCAGTTCATGTGGCGCGTTTTGGCTCGTGTTTTGGTGAGGCTGGATGTGGAAACTTCAGATTTCTTTTTAAAAAATTATAAAAAAAATTTTGGCAATATGATGCGTTGGATGAGATTTGATTGATTTTGAATAACAGCCGCAAAAAGTGCAACCCAGCTTTTTAAAAACCATTTATAGCAGCAAAAAGGGGAAAAAAATATTAAAAAGCGACTGCATTTAGTTGGAATAATGTCCTGTTTTGGTGGCGCACACTGGAGCTGCCAGTTTTTTCCCTCATCTGGGTGCTGAGCGGCTGCGTTTTTGGACCAAACCAGGGCTCCGCGCTCGTCTCCTAGTTCCACCTTAAATGCGTTTTGGCCCCGCTTGCTCCCTGTAGTTTAGGTTTTTTGTCCTCCCGCAGCAGCTGTCACCCTGCATTACTCGCAGTCAGCTAAATGAAACATTATTCTAAACATATGCATCGTAATCAGTCCGGTCACACTTACAAGAACACGCGTTAATAAGGCAATCAATCACTCTGGAACAAGCAAGTTGTTCTGTAACAGCTCATAAACAGTGTGTAATGAAGAATTGGAGGTTAGCATGACACGGCGCTGATCAGATAATCAATGTCAAAGATGCGATGAATGTCAGTAAATGTAGTTTTCATGTCGTTTCTATAAAATCCTCAATTTACAACAAGCAGTTCAATTACCCTGAAAATACAGTCAATTAAATAGGGGTGATTGGACAGTAGGGGCAGGATCATCGATCTTTGCATTTCTATCTCGCTGCTGGACATTTAATTTGGTTTTTCTATTAGCACCGAAATAAAGAAAATATAAAATATATTAAACAAGCCCAAAGATTTATTTTCTTGTCAAAAACCATTCAGTGAAGGTGACAGACAGTCTTCTGCATTATGATGAATTCTTCTTTTTTTTTTTCCTTCCCTCCTCTCTCTTGTCTTGCACATTGGATACAAAACTAATCGTGTTATTGTGGGCAGTGTTTTTCTGGCCTCTTGTCTTTTCCTTTCTACACCTCCATCTATCTCGGTGCCTTTGTTGTATGGGGTTGCAGCACCTTCGCTTTAGTAAAGAGCAAGGAAACCTGGTGATATATCACGCCCATATTTGCTCCCCTAATCCTATTTCTTTAATGGGGGACGTTCAAAAAAGCAACTTATCTTAAAGTCCCTCGGGGCCATTCTGGTGTAGGCTATATTTTAACCAAGCGCAATTAACGACAGTATCAGCTTGTATCATTTAGAGGTAATGTAAAAATAATGGTAAATTATAGGGCCGGAATGACCCGTGATGGCAGGCCTCATATTCCCTGTAGCTTTGCACGTAGTTTTTTAATTAATGTTACACTGGCTTTCTATAGATATGCTGCCACGGCGCCTAAACAAGCCTCTAAAAAAATGTCTCCAGTGTTGTTTTAAAATATATTTACCTTCTTTAAAATAAAAAAAATCCAATTTGATGATCTCCTACCCTGCTGTTGCACGTGACAGACTTCACTTTTGGCGTCCAATTTTTTATTATTTTTTATTTTTTTAAATTTCTTTGTCATGTCATTAATGTAAAAGAAGCAGAAATGTGTAAAGATGATTTTTTTTTTTATTTTATTATTTATTTTCCCAAGAACAAACACGATCAATAAATAACATGATTTACATTTCATATTGCACATTTTTTTTTCAAGTTAAAATATTTAAATTCATACAGTCATTGATATTTTAAATACAGAGATATAGAGTTATAACAGAGACCCTAGGGACAAAAGGCCAGTACATTTTCATTTAATTTCAGTGCCTGTTTATCAGCCCTTTCAAAGCCTCTGTTTGTTTTTTTTTCTTCTTCTTCTTTTGAGTGGACCGGAAAGAAAAAAAAAATCTCCATAATTAGTTGTCAATTCAAAAAAAACAGAGCAGATCGTGAATTTTGGATTATTGGTGAATTTACACGCCAATTTATTTCTTTTTGTAGGCTATGTGATGGTCATATTGGAGAGTACATCCAGTGTTTTTAACATTAAAAAACATTCAGCAAGTCACACAAAAATAAATAATAATAATAATAAAAAGAAAGGAATTAAAATGTGTTTGGAAAAAAATAAAATAGCCTACCATCCACATTTTTCTTGGTGCATTTTTCCCCCCCTCCCAAATCAGCTTGTATCAGTAGGACTGTCCGTGATATTTGCAAAAATATTTAACGATTTACACTTCACATGTTTTATAATTAACATATTGGTGATGTCCCAATAGGAACGACTTTAAAGAAAAGGAGGAAAAGAAAAGAGAAAAAAAAGCCATTTTTACAGGCGCAGACAGATTGTAGAAGCCGGTTATTTTTGCCTGAACTTTTCGCCTTTGCTCAGTCCCGTCAGTGTGTGTGTGTGTGTGCTGAGTGAAGAGGTCCTATAGGGATTACACACCTATGAAAATACTGGCTTGTTATAATGAGGTTCAGCAATGTAAATAAAAGAGAGGATATATCGAGGTATTTCCCTTCATCATCAACACACAGCAAGAAAATATAAAAAAATAAAAAAACAATAAAATCAGGGGCTCTTGGAAAGCTGATATTTCCAAGCCTCCATGTGTCACACAGGATCCTCACACAGTGCATTCTGTGTACCAGCAGCACTGTCGCTTTGTTCCAGCTCTTTTGTATGTCTAATGACTTCCCTCCGCGGGTTGTTAGCACTTGACAGCGGGTCTCAAAACGAGGAACTTTCTTACAGTCACGTATTCAAAGGAGCTCCATCTAGGTACATGATTGGCAATTTTTGTCATGATCCTCTCATTATTAACATAAAAATTGACACCAAAAAGACGCGCTGCAAAATTAGATGCACCTTCTAGCTGATTAGGGCTGTCCCCACAGAGCACAGGCTGGGTGTTGGAGAAGATATTGCTGCCAACAAAAAAATAAAAAAAAATCTGAGTTTATTAGGCCTAGTGAAGAAAGATATGCTGCTGGGTAAAAAGGAAAAGAAAAGAAAAAAATATACAGTAGAGCTGCTGCTATCTAAATTTAGATGGCACAATTAGCCCACGTTTGTATTTTAAAACCAGAAGGACAGCATGGCTGGTTGGTCACGTTGGATGCTGGACATGTGAGCCGCAGAAATGTGAACAAGACTGTTTCTAGAAATGAATTTAAAATGGCACACTGACTGAGGCATGAGGACAGAATGAATTAAATAGATGGTTTGTAATTTTTTTTTTTAACCCCCCAAATATGTCAGTTAATTACACATAAAATTGGGTCCAACACGAGGGCACGAGCCTTTACAAAAGTTGTTTACAAGTTGCAAAATTTCCGATGGTTCTGTTTGTTGTGTTTTTCGTTATAAAGAGTCTTTTTGTTTTTTTTGTTAAATTGGATCAGACTTTTAGAAATGAATCTCCGTGTGTGTTGGTGTGTGTTTACAGTGCTGCTGCTTCTTCACCCAGGTGTGATCTTTAAAGTAGGCCTATCATCCCCTAAAGTAGGACTAGAGCAAAATAGGAAACGGAGGCTGCGTGACGAGTTATCTGTTAAGTGAACTTTCTTCTCGTTGGTCTGGTGACGGGACTGAGGTCTTGCTGAGAACAGCGGCAGAATACGGCAAAAATCCACTCTCGGATCTTTGCCCGGAAGCTGTGCAGGTAAAGTCAGCGCTGGCGCTCCTGGAGCCCAGCGCGCTCGCCGCCTGGCTGCTGTGGCAGCTCAGACACGAACAAGGCCCGGTGGCCGACGGCGCGCTCACCGCCGCCGCCGCGGCCGCAGCCGCCGCCGCCGCTGACGCCGCCGCCGAGCTGTTCAGGCCTGCGGGCGACTGGTAGAGTCCCGGGTGCCTGAAGCTGCACAGGAGCTCCGGCCGTGAGTAGGGGTGGGAGAGCGCTCGGAAGGTATCGAGGGGCCGGATGGAGGTGGCGAAAGGTGACGAGGCGGCACCGGTGGCGGCGGCGGCCGCTGCTGCTGCGGTGACACCGACGTGCGGGTAGTAATGCAGAGGCATGTGCGAGTGGAAAGGGTAAGGTAGGCTCCCTGTAGCTGCCGCATGCGTCATCATGTAAGTGTAGAAGCTGGGGTCTGCAGGATGGGGCCAGGACATCGCCAAACGCTGCCTTTTATCCTTCATCCGCCTGTTCTGGAACCACACCTGCACACAGAGTCAAAACAAGGCCCATATTGAAGCTGCCATGTTGTTTTCAGCCTCTAAATTTAGACCTCTGGAGAGTGTGGTTCAGGAGAGACACTGAAACCTGCACTGTTGGAAATGCTGCTTTACAAAAAAAATGCTCCTGAACTGGAGAAATTAAAAACCCACAAATTAACTCAAATAAATTCCTTAAAGTGTTTTTGGTTTTTGCAGGTGAATTTCCACGGATTAGTCTGTGAGTGGGTTGTCAGGCTGCATCATCAGGGCTCTCCACAAACAGCAGCGTGATTTCATGCGCAAAACAAAAATAGCCAAACATCCTGCAACGTTTTATCATCACCTAGCCTGTCCTCTATTTGTGCATTATAATAATTATCTTTGCATAGCCACATCACTGCTGTCTCTGCACGAACACATGCACCCCACACACACACACACACACACACACACACACACACACACACACACACAGGAATGTGAGCCTTACCTTTATTGTAGTTTCGGGCAGGTTTAGCGCAGCGGCCAGCTCACACCGTCTCGGTCTCGAAACGTAATTTTCCCTGTAAAACTCCTTTTCCAGTCGACCGATTTGTTCTCTGGTGAAAGCAGTCCGATACCTTCTGACCTGGTCGGAGTTGGAATTGTTTGATCCTCCCGATGAATTACCGTTCATGTTCGGGAGGGAGTTGGAGCTCGAGTTGGAAGATCCAGAACTGTCTGAAAAACCTGGAAAAACGAGCGGAACCAGATTTGTTATTGATGCTGATAAAATTAAAATAATGCGTTTGTACTTACTGATGTGGGCCTGCGCTTTATTTGACAGCTCAGAGATTAATAGTATCAGTAAAAAGGTTTGCGTAAAATGTGAGAAAATGCGAGTGGAAAAAATACAATATTATATTTATTCTAATAATAATAATTGTAATAATAATTATAATAATAATTGAAATGATTTTTATTTTGTTTTTCAATGGAAAAGCAGTCGGCTGTGATAATAATAAAAATAATCCCTCATGAAATCTAAAGCACAGATCAACACCAAAGAGAAATCTGGAGGATAAAACCCGAATCCTACCTTTGTTGTTTTCCTTGTGCTGGCTCGGGGAGCGATGCGCAGGGCATCCCACCTCCACATCACTGTTAATATCTGATTCTTGCGAAACTTCGGAGTAAATGCTCATTTTCTTCCTGCTCTCCGACGAGGAAATCTCCGCCGACGAAGTGTTCTCGCTGTTGTGGTGCGTACCGAAAAGACTGTCAATTTCAAATTTGCTTTTGGTCGGGATGTCCCCAAGGTTTCCATGGAGAGAAGCCGAAGTTATTCTCGGGCTTAGCCGTCCGCCGTGCTGAGAGTTTTCCAGGGCCTCCAGCACGGAATTTCCAGGCGCGTCTGAGAGCCTCTTCCCGGCGACAGGACTGTGCAGACCTCTCTCCATCAATATCATCTCTTTTCTTATCCTCTCCATCATTAAGCCGCGCGAAAAAAAAAGAGAGGGGTGGAAAATAAAAAAAATAAATAAATAAAAAAATAAAAACACAGCACCAAGCAGCAGCAGCACCAGCAGCAGCAGCACCACCACGCTTGTCCAGGGGGGCTGGAGCACCAATGAGTTGTGTCGGAGCTTAAATCCGCATGCAACTCAGCGACTGTGTCTAAATAACTGTCTGTAAAGCTTTTTATAAGCAAGACGCAAAAATGAAAAGAATCTGAATGCAATCGACGAGCGACTGCTCAGAACGAGCCGTGCATCCTCCCCGGCAGCAGCAGAAAATGTCATTCATCAAAAAGTGGTTGCTGTTCGTTGTTAAAATGCTCGGCTGACGTTGCTCCAATGATCATTTATTGTAACAGGTTTATAAGCAAATAAATAGGAGAGGGCTGTCACTTGATGATGGAGGCGGCCTTCGGTCAGACGAATAATATCCAAGTGGAGAGGAAGAGAGGAGTGAGGAGCGAGGTGCTTGTCCCTGGGTTGATCTCTGAGTCTGTTTTAGATTGCTCTTGGGTTTGGCCTCTTGGGTGAAATTGACAGTCTGATTAATAAAATGAGCGGAGCAACATTTCCCTCTTCATTTAGGAATATTATTATGCTTTGATTCTCTATTGTTTGCCTCCTCTCTCTTCGCCCTCCCCCTCTGTAATCGTTGTTCTTTTATTTATCCCTCTTATTTCCCCTCTCTTTCTCTTTTTTTTTCTTCTTTTTTTTTGGTGCCATTTCTGCGACTTAATCAGTATATGAAGTGCAATGAGATTAAGGTACACGACTGTGACAAGAGATTAACAGTATTATTTTTCACTTATCGAGACCATGATGAGCTTTTTTCCTTCTTTTGTTTTTTCTTCTTTTTTTGATTCTTTAATGGCTTATTTTGATTTGCACATATTACGCACATTATCACACATTTGCCGACATCATATAACACCACACAGACATGCATATATTTATTAATACGCAGAATAAAGCTTATGTATATATAAAGGAAGGCCACTTTTAACATATTTAAATATCTTTGTGTTATTTTAGATTTTGATGATCACACTTTCACTCATTGGAATTTCGTTGCAGCTTATTTTTTGCGTTTTCTTTCAATTTGCTTTTATGCTGCATTTAACTGAATTACTCAGATTTAATATTTTGTACATGAATATTTGGCTTTTTTTCATAGAATCTGGTCATTTTGGTCTCATTTGAGCGTCAGTCCCTGAACAAAACCTTCCACTACATGCATGGTAGTGTTTGCTGTTTCTAAGAAAAATGACATGCATCTCACACATTAACTCGATATGTAAAGACAAAACAGCCATGCATGGACTCCCAGTTTCTCCATGTGAGAAGACTTGGAGGGGCAGCATCAGATTTTTTTTCCTCTGTGCGTCCTCTGGCGCCTCCTGCAGGTTTTTCTTATGTATTGCTGAGCTTCATGCTAAGCTGTTGAATAGGAGGCTGGAGCTGTGGTTTACCTGATGGACTCACATGTGTTTGTCCTCCACTTCAGCAGCATTTCATGGTAGCATGGTGGTGGAATTGATGATGTTAATGAGTGGACTTCGAAAGCCAGTTTGGAGGAACTGGTGGCAGCTGTAAATCCAACATCTCCAACCTCGCAGTGTTTGTGCTGCTTTTGCAATCCTGATGGATATAATGGAGTTAACTGAGAACACAGTGATGTGCTGCAGTGCCCTGTGGGGTAACATACAATGTGAGACTGAATAGTGACATGCTGCACTGCAAAAGGCCTGAGATGCAGAATTATTAAGCAATTGAGTAATTATAAAGTTAGATTTTTCCTTATTAACAAAGCAATGTGCAGCTAATTTAGATATATTTTAACCCACTTAATAATTTGTTTAGAAGACGGTTTTTGTAAATCAGTGTAAATTTGTTTTTAAAAAATGTTTTGCAGCTTGCAGGAGAAGACCATTTAATTAAATGTGCACAGAATTAAATAAAATATAGGTGAAGCACATCCAATATTTTGTTCATGGACACTATGTTTTGTAAAGTAAAAATGTTTGTAGGCTTGATTGCATTTTGTTTTGATCTTTCATCAGATGAAAATAGAGCTTCATCTTAAAAGATAGTCTGCAAACAGTGAGAAAATGTATAATGTGTTATTATTTTTGAGAAAAACAGGCCAAATATTGCTCTTTTTGTGGCCTGCCATAGGAAATAAACATATCACTGCTGCTCATCTTGTTCTTGTTTGATTAAACGTATCCAGTCATGTTGTTAAGTTCAGGTTTTAATATAATGTCATCTTATCATAGGAGTACAATATAGGCATCATTGTCTTTACTGGTTGAATAATGGGTCTTTAAATAAGCAGAATTCTGCTTTAAAGTTCCAGCTAGCATACCCACTTGTCAACTTCATGATTTCCTTTCCTGAGACAAGTATATGTTTCTGTTATTATTACTATTATCCAACCGTGACACAGCATTTTAGTGGGGGAGTCTCTCCCTCACTCTTCTGCTACATTTATACTTGGACAAGAAGTGTTTCATGGATGACTTGAAGTGGCTCTCAAGCTGTTCGTCAGAGGCAGATTCAAGGCACAGATGCATATGTTATGCTCTTCAGTTAAAGCGTGCAGCTGCACCGAGAACACAAGTCAATCACGCTGACTTTACCTATACACGTGTTCAAAACATTTGGGATTTATAAATAGAAAGCTGCCTTTTTTTTGTGCAGGGTCTGCCGAGGTGAAGAGCAGTCGTGCTGATGAAAGATTACACGGTTTCTCAGCACTAATACTAAGAATTTCTTTTTCTGTATCCCACAGTTATCCTTCTCTGTCATGTGAAGCCACCATCTGCAAAGTTTGCTGTTAAGCCTTCACAAAATGCTGCTAGTGTCTGCAAATGAGATGTTCACTTGGGAGAAGTGCAGCGGGGTTGGGCGAACAGCT
This sequence comes from Stegastes partitus, assembly GCF_000690725.1. Lineage (NCBI taxonomy): Eukaryota > Metazoa > Chordata > Actinopteri > Pomacentridae > Stegastes > Stegastes partitus. The sequence continues at coordinate 34,292 of NW_007579068.1, read as the reverse complement.
TCTTGACGTGTTCTCAGTTGACTACTCTCCTCATTCATAGGTGATTAAGGCCACAGATTTAAGATACAAAGGTGAAGATAGGAAGAAAAGAGACATAGTCAGAGGTGTTGAGGTCATTGTCAGTGACCTGTCACTGCTCCCTCTGGATATTTCACTGTGGTAGTGAAGTTGTCATTTGTTCCTGTGTATTCTGGAGTTGACACTATGGGGAAACAAGACTCAAGCAATTCAAGTTCATTTATTTTTGTTCCTGTACAAATAAACAAGCAAAAACAATACACGACATATGTACCTTAAGATTCTTCATTGATGTCTATAAATCTAAGTGTAAAGCACAGAAGCGCGTAAATACAGAAACATAGCCATGCCTTTTATTTAGCTTCATTTTATTTTCTTTATAAAAACAATATACATGATTCAACATAAATGTGCCAGTTCAGATATCTGATCTTTAGTTGCAGTATGCTCTAAAACCAATAAAGAAACATGACTGTAAGACTCCAAAGTAGCAACAATAATACCAGAAAGAAGAGAAAACACTGATGTAACAAAAAAAAACCCAAAAACCCCAGCATGCATTATGAAGTATAAGTAATACTGCAGGCCAATGCAAAGCAGTAAAAAAAGCACAATTGAGCAACACAGCACAGAGACAGAGGTAAACAGTGAGATCAGATTGACCAAAATCCAAACAGTTAAACTGAAACTGAATAAAATATCTGTCCTGGTGAGAGATTTGATTAAATATCCATCAGATGAGGCCTCTCAGAGAATTCAGCATCACATTCAAAGTGAGCTAAACAACCCACAAGTAGAGAAATCTTACCAGGCAAAGAGCTGCAGTGAGTTGAAGAAGCTAAAAAACCTCACAAATATAGGCCAACATAGATTACATTATATTTAAAGAACAAAATTATCACTGCCTTTTAATTTGAGGCAAGAATTGAGAAACTCAGGGGGCTTCTCAGTGTTAATAAGCCAGCTAATGGATGACAAAGAGAAGGAAGCCTGATGGACCCGAGGTTGGACATAGCTGTTGTTGTCCTCTTTAATGTTTTTTTGTGGAATAATAACTTTCAAATTCTCCTGTAACTCCCACATGATAGGAGCTGAAGGACTGTAGTGGTAGTGAGGAGTCTGGGATGTTTCCCAGTTCAAGCACTTTTGCTGGACTCAGTCTTCCTCTAGTGGCCGCTGGTGGAACTGCACCTGAAGGCTTCACTGTGACTCCCTGACAGGTGGAACTTTAGCCTCTCTGAAAGCCTGTTTTCACTCTGCTAGATCTGTTCCCTGATATGTTTTTTAATATGGAAAGCCTACTGGTATGTGAGGACTTTATTTAAAGAAAACTTTAAGATGAATTCATGAAGGCACATAGATGATTAGGAATGTCACAAGTGCTAGTAAAGTAGTAAAAACTGATATAAACAAAAATATGATCCAGATTAAGAAGTCTCAAAACTCTTGCCTACATTGTAATAGGTTACTAGTAACCGTTGATCAATTAATATATGTTATATCAAAAATAATGAATGTTCAGTCAGATGTGCAACAGCCACACTGAGTTAATCTGATCTAAAGTGACTTGTCGAATATTAAAACAACCAACTAACTATAATTAGACTCTGCTGATCTGTAGTAAAACACTGAATTGTTTTATTATGCGAAGCAAGAACATGTGAATTACGTCTCAGTTTCTTCTAAATATGAACAATCACTTGTTCTAGTAATTGTTTTTCATTTGTTGGTACAAAGCAGTTTATTACTTTCAGTCATTTGTGCAGTTGTTGGATGTAATAATATTCATAAATATGAAGGACAGCATCGCTTAGAGAAGTTGATATGAGAGATATTATATAAATGCAGGTATTATTATTTTAGTGGTGGAACACAGGAAGCAGTGTCAAACTGTAATGTGTAATAGCAGCTTCGACAACATGTGAACACAAGTGTTTCCAATGACTCCTATAACTCCTGGATTTTCTCATATTTCTGGAAGACCTATAAGAAATCCATGAATGAATCAGAATACACGAATATTTTTTGTGACAGAGACACATGTGTTTCAATCATTCCATCCCAGACAATGCAGAGTTATAGGAGTCAGTGGAGACTAAAGGCTGCCATGATTTACAGTCATTACAACTGCATGTTATCTCTTGTTCACAGCTGTAAGTGCAGGCCAGACAAATCATATGAAGTCTTCTCAGAAGTATTTAGCAGCAGTTGTGAAGTTGGTATGAGTGGCAATAAAACCTGAGCCGGGCTGAGTTGCACCTGTGCTGCTGTGATGGCTACAGCTGAAAATATCTACATTATCAGCTATATAAAGAGAGTAGCTTTATATATATATATAGAGAGAGAGAGCAAAGAAGTGCTTAAAGGAGTCAAAGAATATTATTCGTGCACATTCAATCCTGATTAATTCACTTGACAATACTGTTCCAAGCATGGTCTAGTGCTTTATATGTTTGTGGTATGTCACAACAACAAGCTAGTATCAACATAAAGTGGAGACAGAGTTTACAAAAGTAGTCAGAGTTACTTTATTGTCAGTTCTGCTACACGTGTACACATACAGAGAATGGAAATTGAGTTTCTCTCGAACCTTCATTTAAAAAAAACAGTTGAAAAAGTAAACATACTAAAAAATATTTAAGATAAACATATAATAAGATGCAAAATATAAAATTTAAGCATACAATAGGCTAAAAAATATACAATCTAAGCATATAATAGGCTAAACAAGTGTGCAAAACAGTGCAAGAGTTAAATTGCACACCTTGAGTTATATTGCAATAAATAACTAACTTGAGTTAACATAAAGAGCAAACCTGTGAGACAGTGATGACAGCTAAGACAATGTCACAATGTGCACAATCTCGTGCACAAGCCGAAGTCTCCTGCTGTCACTGCAAGACCAGAGCGGAGTGTAACACCACTCCATCAACAAATAAAGTGGCAGAAATATGAAACTTACTTGAATAGGAGCAGTAATCCATCACAGTGAACGTCTGGTTTGTTCAGCTGCTTTTGTTTTTTCTCTGCTCTGTGCTCATTCAGTTAAAGTGCAGACTGAATCCTAGACTCCTTGAACTTGACTTCATAATTGGAGCCGACTAACGACGGCTCCACCCTCAAAACTCCAACAGGACGTTGTTGTTTTGACAAAGTAGACGTCTGCAACTGATGGACGCTGTTAGAAATATGTTGTAGTAGCTGAAAATGGAGAAAAAGCAGCTGTGTCATGCAGTCTCTATTATTGTGTGTGTCTGTTTATGTGCGTTACAGGTTTATATTGTTAAATGTTTTAATATTTAATAGGATGAAATGGTTTAAGTGATGGGTAGAGATCAGAGGGTTTAGAGGCTTTTGATATGGACCACTTGTATTCAGGAAACCAGCGATTAAATATTAACTAAACATTTGAAGAATAAACATGGAAATGGACTTAAGTCAGAGTTAAATTGCACATGTTGAGAGGGTTTGCATTTTCTATATATTCAACTTGTGAAGTAGAATGACATCTCAGGCCTCTCACATTTATACATTTTAAAATAAAATGCACAGAGGACACAAAGTTCAAAAGCCGTCTGTGTGTTGTGGTCTTGCATGATTAAACTTTTATCTGAGACATTATAGATGTAGTTGTTCAGCTCGGCTCTGCTTCGTGTTCACTAATGCACATAATGAGGTAAACAGTAACGCTTCACTGCTGTCAGATCACTGAACCGGTGGGGTTCTGTGTGAGGCCAGACTATCATGTACATGTGAGTTTTCATCAAGAGCACCAGAGGACTGGTCGGGCTAAAGCACATTAACACAAAGCTGGGACTGAGACTAGTTCAGTAATGTGATGCTGATGAATGATCCTTCTCCTGTTTGTGTAGAACAGAAGGTTTCAGATACTTTTTCTTAGAGTCGAACCAGTGAATGAAGCTGTTGTTTTATTCAACCTTCATGTGTTGTCAAAGCAGCTGGGCCTTTGTGTTTTGTGGGTTTCTTTCCTTAAGTGAGAGGGCCATCTAGTGGCACATTCCTGTGAATGCAGACGTCCCCAACAACAGAACAGGGAGTCAAACCTAATTGTTGCCTTGACCAACCATGTGTGACAAGCAGAGCCTCTCCTAGGCCAGAGGAGGACCAAGCAGTTATCCCTGCATGGATAAGTAAGACTCCCAGACATGTCAGATATCCCTGATGCAGCTGGTTGGATTTTTCTTTTTGTACGTTTAAGAGGAAGTGATTGTTGGAGGCTGTCAGGAAGGAATAAAATGAATTTTCCTGTCCGACATGGCAGAGTGATAAAAACTGAAGTGTTCCAGCCTCATTGCTTCACTAATACAAATCAGAAACAATGCACAGGATGTACATTAATGTTAGAAATAAAATGCTGTTCTTTTTTCAAGGCAAAAAAAAGTAGTGCCAAAATAGATGTTCTCAAGTTACTAAAGTCTTTAAGAATGGTTGTTTTTAGTTGCTGAGATAGTTGGAGATCTTCTGAATAAAAATAAATACATTGAGAAAAAAATAAAACAAAAAGTGTGAATGTACAGAAAGTAACAGGTAAATGTTCGTTCACACGATAGGAGCTGCTTATGTGCAGCTTTTTTTAAAGGAGGCACAGAAGTAATAGTTTTTATAATTTTGTGCCACTTAGAAGCTTTTTGAAGGTTTAACAAATAACTTCTGAACATGTTTTATAAACCAGGCTGATAGATTCAGACTTATTCGGGGTGTTTTTAATCAACATTCATTAAAATCCACTGTCGACTTTTCTTTTAAAATATTAACATTGCATTGTGATTATTTTTTAAAATGTTTTTTAGCTTGGTGATAACGTTTTCAGCGCAGTTTTAATCACAAAGTAACGGATTATCCGATTGCGCAGCCTCGGTAAAGTTAATAAACACATGCAGGGCAACAGTCTGTATTCTAGGAATATAACCAGTGTTTATAATCTTTCAGATGTTTAATTTTCCACTGCGCAGATCAAACCAGTCGCTGCACTTATCTCTGTGGCTCCAGTTTGAATCTCTAATTGGGAAAAATGTAGGCCATTTACGGAAAATCATAATCAAGTTGTGTGTACATCAGATTTCCATTGAAACTGATTCTGTTTCGTTGCTCTTGTGAGATTCATCGCGTCCTGCAGACAAACTAAGTTTGGAGCGTCACAATAATGAAATCCCACTGAGGAACATATCCGGTGAATAATCCACCCACGGCAGCAGTGTCAGCCTACCTGTAGTCAGTCAGACCCTCTGAGGGACTCTTGGTTCTGGACTGTTGCTTTGGATAATTCAGGCTGGACTTGAAACTGTTCCCAAATGGACAGCACCAGAAATAACAGATATTTTATCCTCCACCTCCCACTGAACGGGATTTATCATGTTGTGACCTAAAGTTTTTTATATTTTAAATGAACTTTGTTGTACAGTCTCTATGGATTATATTAAAAGGAATTAAGCAATAATAATAATAATAGATAGATATAGATATATTCCACTGTGTGAAAACGCAGCTGAGATCCCAACACTTGCAGATTCAGGGCAGCTTTTCTCAGCCCAGAGAACTTGAACGAGGGAAGCAGCAAGTTTATTACCAAGGACAATAGACGGCGGATAGCTTCCTTCAAAGGGCTGGAAAACAACCAGACTGAAGCTCCTCAATTTGGCTCCTGACACCCTAAACATGAAGGACGAAGAGCAGTAAATGACACTAAAAGTGAACACTAAAACTTCTCCTGATTTTCTAATTGTGGGGAAGGCAGCAGTCTGGAGGTGGACAAACCGAAACACGTCTGTCCTAAATATAACACGAATGTGCGCATTGGATGTGTACACCATCAATGAAAAGAGAAAAAATAATAATTAGTCTCTGTTTGGGACGCATGCCTGTGAATTAATGTCCATTTGTCTCCTGGATGAGTTCGTGATAAAACAAGTAGGTTATTGGAAACACACGATTAAACCCTTTAGCTGCCAACCAGGAACCATTAATTTTTAATTTTCACAATAATAGAACGCTTATTTATCGTCCCTTCTTTTAGTTTTATTATATCTGTTATTATTTTAAAATGCTGGAAACAGAAATTCACACATTTTCTAGTTGTTGTTGCATTTTTTTCGTTGGCAAATTTGTATTTTTTTTTCTCGGTAGTTGAAGTGAAAGCTGGAAACACATCGGAGCGACAGAAACTTTCAAACAGGTTCAAATATAAGAAACGTTTTAAACAAATCAGTTCCATTTCAAACCAGAAATATTACTGATTTCTTAAAATAAGCTTTTTAAAAGTGCTTTTTGGATCATTTCTGTGACTGTAATGTTCCCTGCCGAGAACAAATCATTCTTAGTTTTGTTTATTGTTTGTTTTGGAAGCTGTTGCATGTGTTTGTTTACGTATTTAATCCTGCTTTATATAAAACGCACATGTTTCTATTGTGAGCTCCATATTCGCTTTGCGTTATGTCCATGATGTCATAGTTTGAATTCATCACTTTTGGTCTTTATGTCACTTTTGTTAACGAGCTCAAACAAGAGTGAAATGACAATTAAGAGATAAATTAAGCTGCTCAAATTATAAATGAACTATTAGAATGGGAAGATTAAAGGAAATATGGCACAATCGAAAAGCCACATTTGGCTTAAACTCGCACTGCCACCTATTGGGTTACAGTCGCAATAACTGAGCTGATAAAACATTACAGTGTTAGTAAAGATTTCCTCCGTTTTCTGATTCAAACCTCGGTGTGATCTCGTTCAGCTGATGGGTTCTGTGGACAGACATCTCTCCTCACAGGAAACAAACGGAACAAGCTTGTTTAAACTGTGAGAAAAGAAATCAGAGTTATTTTATTGTTTGTGTTCATGGGAGATGATTTTGTTTATTCATTTACTGACTGAGGAGGATTTTTCAAAATACTGGGATCAACCATCACTTCATTTGTCCCGAAACACCAGCTGATCCCAGTCTTGAGACTTTGCGTAATTTTGAACTCCATCTACACACATATATCCAACAATTTAAGATTTAATTGGGCCGACAGAGGGAAAAAAAAACATAAAAATACTCTAATGGATAAAGTAGGCCTTCTAATCTCCTTCAGTCTCCTCTCATATAATATTATAGGCTGTAATAGTGACATTATATGAGTATTATAGCTGCGACGATTATATAGTTGACCAGATGTGCGTTGTTCGGTGTCTGTAGCAGCAAGTTAATGACAATACAGGCACAAAAAATAAAAATGTGCGCATGACAGTATTTTAGAAAAAATAAACACCTGGATTACTACATGTGCGCTTTTTCTACATTTATTTCTAATTACTATTTGGGCTTTAACGATGGTAATGCGTTTGCTGAATGGGGATTAGAAGGCAGGAGGTTATTTTGTGGTTTATTTGAAAGTACTAACATTTGACAAGAGACTCCCGGTCGTTATTACAGTACAGTAGGGAAGCCATGCACAAGCATTTATAGACAGATGACGGCTGTAATGTTCCCCCTTTTCTTCCCTGCGGAAAACAGTAAACCTCTCTCTTTTCTTTTATATACAGACACTATCATCTGTGTTAAAGTTTAGCTTGAGATTTACAGAGGAGATCAGGTTTGCAGGTGGCATGCAGGGGCTTGAAACACCGTTTTCAAAGCTCTCCAGAAGGAGATTGGAACAGAACCCAAGTGGAACAAGATGATCCTCTAAAAAAAAAAAAAACAAAGTTGATGTGGCTTCTCGACAGGCAGATGTATGTCATTACAGCTTCCTTACTCACATGTCCATGACTTCAAGGGGCCGAGAAATAAAGGCGACATTGTACAGAAAAAAGGGGATGACCACAAGGAAAGCAGCAGCACCTCCAGGGCTGCAGTGTACTAATGTTAACCAACACAATGCTGCTGCTGCTGCTGCTGCTGCTCGGTGTCATCTGCACGAGGCTTGTGTTGCATTGTTGAGGCTGCATGTGAGAAAAGGGGATTTTTTTTTAAACTTATATGGATCCATTTGTGTATTTGTCTGTCATGAATCCAGTGGACGTGGATATGCACTGCCCCTGTGTTGCGTTTTCAGGCCCTGCGTTTGCACCGCATGGGTCACCTTCTTATGTCACAAACCCTGCATGCGCCTTATTAAAGAGCGCACAACACTGAAACCAACATGTCAGATATTCTCAAGCTATTTTCTGACATTTTTAAAATTTTATATTTATATAATTCCAGAGACTAAAAAAAAAAGAACGGTTGGTTGGAATAATTTCACTCTCCCACCCACCCCAGTACCCAAATATTACCTCATGGAGTATTTTTGCTTTGCAGTATTGGGAGCAAGGGTGGGGCGGAACAACATATTTTGCATATCACGTGACTCCGTATTAACAAATCAACAATTACCTTCCCTTTATTCTTCAGGAGTTGCTAAAAGGCTTGCAAGAAGCGTTTGAGGAAAGCTCCATGGAAATGTGTGAGCGGAATCCTTTAAATCCCGGCTATGTTGGTTCTCTGTTGAATTTCGCTCCCCCTGACTCGCTGTATTTCTCCAACTTGCGCGGTAATGGAGCCCACATACCCGGGCTGCATCAGCTCCCTTACAATAGGAGAGAGGTGTGCACGCTCCCGTGGACTTCCTCAAGTTCGTGCGCGTCTGGGCCGGCGGCACCGCCACCACAGAGCCGCGCCTTCGGTGGCTACTGTCCGCCGTTTCTGTCCAATTCGGTGTCTATAAATACGAACTCCTCCAGCGGCCACGTCAAGGCGCATTTGGAGGAGTCCGCTCGGTGCTTCCAGGACGCCAACCACAAGACGGAGGAGGCTGCCAGGCAAGATGAAGTTTACGCCGGGGAGCACGGGGTCCGCGCTTATTCAGACCTGGACAGCCGCTCTCACGGTTCTGCGGCGCAGCTTGATCCGGATTCAGCAGGTCCAGTCAGTGTGGACGGTCCCAAACAGGAGCAGAATCCCATTCACACATCATCAAGTAACACATGCTCCAGGACGAGTTTTGCTCAAGGTTAAGTTTCTGCACTTATTTCATTCTATTTCTACACTTTATTGCTGTTTAATGATAAATCTAGAATGATGCCACAACAGGGACTGGATCTGGGAACAGTCAGTGTGTCTTGTTCTAATTGATCTGCAGCATTATAGAAGACTAGTGCATTTCCACTGACTAATGTTCTTATCTGAGAGTTATATGGAGACCTATAGGTTGTCTTTGGTGTTATATAATGGCTTCATGTGACTAAGATGGTTTTTATGGTCCTTTCATATCTCTTGCGGCTCCAGTATTATTTAAATTTGCCATAATATCCTTATAAAGGCCGCTGTGTGTGGGAGCCATAGTAATCCCAGTCCTGTATTTCACTATATGTACAGTAAGTGTGACTTCTCTCATTATTAGCCCATATATTTTTCCTAAGATATAAGATCTCAGTGTAGGTATAAGCTGCGCATTTGGGACCAGATCTTTCCTTTCACTTTATATCACTGTAGCAGAAAGTTGGTGTGAAGGTATTAAACTTGTTTCTACATCTGCTGCCTCCAGGTGCCCCGTGGTGCTCGTCACAAGTGAAAACAAGAAAGAAGAGGAAGCCTTACTCGAAGCCACAGCTCGCTGAACTTGAGAATGAATTTATGATGAATGAATTCATCAACAGACAGAAACGTAAGGAGCTGTCAGACAGACTCGACCTGAGCGACCAACAAGTGAAAATCTGGTTTCAGAACCGGAGGATGAAGAAGAAACGACTGATGATGCGCGAACAGGCTTTCTCCGCATACTGATGACCTTTGGACTTGATCATGACCAGCAGCAGCAGCAGCAGCAGCGCATCAATACCACAACTGAATCTGCTGTTAGCTCTGTCTGATAGAAAATTACTTCTCATGTTTCTAAATTGTTTCCTCAATTACGTTCAAATTACAATCACTGACTGGATTGTGTTCAGATGCATTTTTTTAAATCTTTCAGTGAATGAAGCTCTGCTTTTATGAACTGCACCAGAGGCGCAGGAAGGTGGCTGGACTGGATAGCTGGCGTAAGAAAAAATAAAGCGCACAATTGGTAATGGAAGCACTTTGGTTAAGATTTGGGAAAGACAGAGGTTTGGGTTGGATGTAAATAATCGCCTCGTGTCACATTGTAGGCCACAGTTTCAACCAGTCCAAAAATATTTGACAATTTACAGTGATAGGAACAGATAATTGCGTTACAGCTCAAGATGCAGCGCATTTTTTTTTCTGGCTTTCAGATGTGCCAAATGCGCAGTAGGCCAAACTCCCCCCCGCCCCCGTCTGGCCTGTAGCTGCGGATATTAATTAATCTTTAATTTCTTCCTCATCCACCACAAATGTGACACGTATTTAAACTGGAATGCGGATCGATAAGTTTATTTTTTGTGTGCATTTTGTCTTACAGCCCGCAAGTGTTGTGTAGGCTTGATATGGAAGCAAGCAGTCAAGTTCATGTTTACGGATGCGAACGTTATTAAAAGTCAGTATTGCAAAGTATATTCTAAATGCATGCCCTTTTCCTAATTGCTGTTATTTAATTAAATGTCTGATTTTGCCAATATTATTGTAATTCTGTTTTTAAAAAAGGAAGAAAAAAAAAAAGTCACATTGCTCATATTCTGTGTGGTCGCGTCCTGTTGGAGGTTTTTGTCTGTGGAGGAAGAGATTTGCGCCTCATTTAGTGCTGAGAGGTATTTTACTTGTAAAGCCTGCCAAACAAGTGAGTTTGTGGATGTGACACATTCTGATGGTGTTTATTTTAAACTACATTATATTTGTTGTAAACCAAGCGTGAATTGTTATTGCTGTACCTCTGCATTGCCACACAAGCCCGTGGATATGACGCACATCCAGTGGTTGCATCAGAATCACTCTTCATTTACGGATTCAGTTTCTATAAATACATAATTAATGTATATTTCAGTTTTGACTCGTTTGAAACTAATTCCAGAGAGCATGTTATTGGTAAGCATAAGAATGAAAAGTACACCAGCCGTCGTTTTTATCCACGGACGAAGGTTTTGTAAAGTGGACGTAACATGAAGATGAATGCATTTGTAAATAAAGATTCTTTTAAAACCACCTGCAAACAACTTGTTGTGTATCATTTGAGATATTTTGTATATTTAGAAATCATATTGAAGAGGAAAAATAATCTCAAGGTTTCGCGCTTACGCAGTGAAATAGTGTCTCGCTATTGGATCACAATATGAATCTGATGAAATATTGAAAGGGGACAATACTCTAAATACTCTTTGCAACATATTATTTTATAATATTGAAAAATAAAAAGATGTTTTTTTGTGGGGAACCTCCATAGTTCTACCTGCTGAGGTGAAAGAACCATGGATGGATGGATCAGCGTGTGCGTAAAAATCAACTACTCTTCACTTTCAAATGCCTTTTGCGCATGGAAGCAGAGTATTTGATACTTTTGTACTCAGACTGTTAATGCCTCCCCTCTTTGTGACTCTCTTTGGAATCAAACGCCTCAGTCTGCTTTCAGTTATCCCTCTATCCTTTATCTGCGTAATTCCTCCTCACAGTACTTAACACAGCAGCAGCAGCAGCAGCATTAGCTCTCACCCACAGGAGAATCTCCACATGTTGGAGGTCACTGTGGCTGTGACCAAATGGATCTGGTGTCATTTCAAAAGTGATACACTGCCTTGCATATCTCAGCGATACTGTGCGCACTTTCCAGGCCAAAAAAACAGGTTGCTCTGCGCCTATTTTGGTAATGTATGCGTTGTGGGCAAAAACTAAATTGGTCGTTGTTTGTGTTTCCTCAGAACATTTAATCTTAGTTTCCTCATTGTGGCTGAGAATCTGACCAAGTTTATGCCTGCTTGGTCACCAGTTGCTCTGTGTAGTTTTTTTTTTTTAAATAAGAGAAGTCAAACTATGAAGGTATGAGCAGCTAGCAGCAGCAAGCCAGGACGCATGAAACGTTACAACAGAGTGGATCTATTAATGATCCCTCTCATTACATCATTATCACGTCATCATCACTGCATCCCCGCAGTGCACAGGTTTCTGTACCAGTGCAGCCACAATGCACGGATATGAACGTCTGAGCAACATTTTAAAGCTAGTAATCTGTAATGAAACGTGAAGGGATGGTTTCTCCATTAGCCGCTGTTACAGAAGTTTTCTCCTTCACTTTTGGTCTTTTATTTTGTAGGGCCTAAATGTGTCCTTTACTTTGGTGATTTCTTTCTATATTTAAAACATTATTTCATTTTGTTGTCTCACACACTGAGGGCCTCCTGTGTTCCACCTCGAGTTGGTCTGGATTATTTTTTTTATTTTATTTTTATTTTTTTTGTAAAGCGTAAAATCCTTACAGGCAACATGTTTCACTGCTATTAACTTTAACTGCTCTGGAGGCTATTTTGGAAACCTACAATAGGTTCTCTCTGCGTCCGATTCGCAGCGCTTTTCCCATAGTATTTGTTGCTTTATTGGTTTACTGCCAGACAGCGTTGCACAGGCTCCTTAAGATAGTGGGGGTGCCAAAACAAAGTTAAGGTCAAGTTAGTAGGCTGTGCATTGCTCTCACAATATGCGTACAAAGCTACTCGTTTGTGAGGATATGGAAATGTGCTTCCCTGTAGGTTCGAACCAGTAATCTATGAACAGTTTCAAAATAGGATTTTATGAGGATTTGGTGGGTTTTTAGCAAACAGGCCTGAGTTAATATGACGCGCGCAACGAAAAAGCGCAACACAAATTCTACAATAAAAGCCTCCAACAGTGGATATGACGAAATATTTCAAGTGCAAAACTGAATAAATGCATTAATTATGATTAAAAAATAATAATAGGTTGTATTAAAAATCACAACAATAACAGTAAAGTAATAATAATGATGAGGAGAAGAATTAAATAATGTTTAAATTCTACATTTTAAAATGCTCCACAACAAACAGATAATTTAAGACAATAAAACCAAATCCACAACCTACAACAATCACAACAAAAGACGAGCAACAAGTCGCCTTAACTTTGTCCATCTAACAACTGAAACTAATTCAGCCTCCAAAACATTCTACAACATTTTATTGCACAATTCGTGATGGTTGCTGATGAATGACGTTGTTTTTATTTGCTCGCCAGCGTGAATTAAAAGTGGTTTGTTTTGAAATCCACACTTTTTTTTTTTCTTTTTTAGTCTAATTTCTGTAAATAAATGCAAACTTTATCCCACACCGTTAGCCGCCTGAGGGGCTTTCAGTGTGAAGTATGCTGAAGTTTAGGACAGAGAGGCCGAGCAGTGAGCTTGATTTTACCCCCAATAACAATAAACCGAGTCGCCTGTAAGCTGTGAGTCCACATTGCGTGGGAAGCAGTGAAGGAGCTACTAATCTTTAACCACAACGAGCTGGCGTTGATATCAGAGCTGCACTTCACAATTGCACATTTTTTTTGCACAGTAATTTCAGTTTTTATATTAACTTCATGCTTATTCTTTATGCTGCAGCACAAACTATAAACTACTGGGTTCTTCTAAGGAACTCCTGTTTTTCTATTGTCTGTGAATTTAAAAAAAATAAATAAAAAATATACTCACATGCACAGAAAATTTTGATGGAGGCTTGATTTTAGCAGGTATCCGTTCACTGGCGTTTTAACTTGGTTTTCTCCACCGACAAGGAGTCGAGCACTGCTGGCATGGCCGCCTTCGTGCAATAAAATGATTTGGCTGCAGAGGCTTGTTGGTGAATGCTTGGTGGACATCACCTAGACCACAGACGGTCAAAGCCAGTTGTTTTGGACTTGGCAATGCTGAATGGTGCTTAGTGATTCATACTTGCAAATGACTTCTGTGTTAGTGGAAATCCACTTTTCTGCCTTTGCAGTAAGCATGCCGTGGCCTGTTTTCTTTGGCTGTTTTCAAACGTAGTCATCTGCACTAAATATTAGGCTCTGTTTTTGTTTCTTAAAAAGCTGCAGAAAAATATGTGTTTTCACTTCTTTTTTTTTAATGCAAAGCGCCTTTAAAGTAGAAACACGTGTGTATTTTGCAGCAGAATATATAAAAGAATGTGCATCAGCGCAGTAGTTTTGTGAGCTTTTGTGGCGCCTGAGCTGTTTTTTTTTTTTTTTCTTGCACCATACTGCAGGCCCAGAGGCTTGCATGTGACAATGAATTCCAATTATTTCCTTCTGGCGTGCTTTTGCGTATTTACTGTGCTCCAACCATCATGGTGCACAGTGATTACGCGCAATGAACCTTAGCATTTATTTGCATAAAAACGGACTTGATGACTCATAATTCCGCAGGTTTTAATTTGTGCAGCGTGTTCAGGCGCATTGCTATTCTCTTGAGCTTTTCTTTTTCTTTTTCTTTTTTTCCTCTCCTGCATCATGTGCGGGGGTCAACTTCCATATTTCTGTTTAACTAACTGTTGCTACAAACACGCTGCTCCAAATTGCGCAAATTTACCGACGCAGTCAGCGTGTGTGGCCTGCCATTACATATCATTACACGATGAGGATGATGTTGCTGTAAAGCTTTCAATTAAATATTCCAGCGATGGTTCACAAATTTCTTTTTCCGTGAGCTATAGGGCAAGAAGGCTGGAGAGGAGTTTCCTCTGCAGCCAGGGAGCCAATGGAGTCTCTTGCATGCGCTCACATGAGTTTCTCCGGACAGTTTTTAATGACTGATATTGATGTATGGTAATTTCTTAGCTGGATCACATGACACAATTACCTCAAGAATCGATCAAGATGTATTGCAGGTCTGCCTACGTTTCCGATTTTTTCTCCCTGGCGGGGTCTTTCCACACGCCTGTGGTGCTATAGATGGACAAAGTTTAACACAGTGAAGCTGCCAATTCCTTTCCTCTGTTGCAAAGAGGAAAAGGGAAGAAGAGATATGACGGAATACGATGATCGCAGCTGTGCGTCAAATATGTTTTTACCGAGCTGCACTTATTACGTTTCGACGCCCGATTTTACTTCAGTCTCCTCCTTTTTACCGCAGACCACTTCGTGTCAGATTAATTTCCCCTATTCTCCCAACATAGCCCAAGTCCAACCTGTTCGAGAAGTCGCTTATAGGGATTATGGACTGGACCATCCCAAATGGCACTACAGGGGCAATTACGCGTCCTACTACTCTACGGACGAGATAATGCACCGGGACTTGATCCAGTCCTCGAGCAGCAGGGCGGATGTGATATTCAAAAACGAGTCCTTGTACGGCCACCACGGGGGGACGAGCTCGCCGTGCAATTTCTTCACCGGTGTCGGCCGAAATGGGGTGCTTCCCCAGGGCTTCGACCAGTTTCTTGACACGCCTAACTCGGACAAGCCCAACGCGGAGCTCCCTAAACAAAAGACAGACTCTGCCGTCCCCGGTGATGCTGCGAATAACAATCAGGCTTTAACCAAACTGGAACAGCACAAAGCTGAGCCGACCGGGAGCGTCGACGAGGACTCATCCTCCAACTGCGGCGACAGGACAAACCAACAAAGTAAGTCAGTATTTTCCACTATTTGTCTTGGATGTAAAGTGTGCAATCTCCAGATTAGAGTGTCTGGGCTGCGCTGTGTCCACCGCCTTGACCGTCCAGGGTTATGTGCGTCTTTATAAGCATGCAAAAGCTTTTATATCCCAATAAGATTCACTTTACGGTTGTAAAGGTATTTACAATGGGAAACTGTTAAGTTACCGTACTTAAAAGGTTTCCTTGTGTCCAATAACAGTGCTATATTGCTGGATTTGATTTGTATTGATGGAGCATTAAAGTGAATTAGAAATCGTTTTTATAAATCTATATTTGATCTGTTGGAGGCAGAGCTGTGCACATATAAGAACAACACACACTGCAGCGGGACAGTGTGTCTCCAAGCACTAACGCATGCGTAAAAATCAGTGCAGTTTAAGTTCATTTTCATGCAAATTCCTCTGTTGTCTCTCTTACTGTGTGTGTGTGTGTGTGTGTGTGTGTGTGTGTGTGTGGGAGAAGTAGGCCTTCGTGCATGGATAAATAAATAAATAAATCCATCTGTTAAACCTGTTAACTCTTTTTTTTCTGACCTGATCTCCAGTTTTCCTGATTTTCAAAGCAGCGCCTTTTATTATTATTCTTATTTTTTTTTTGTCTTGTACAGGTTCATCAACCAAGTCCAGGAAGAAGAGGTGTCCTTACACCAAATACCAAATCCGAGAACTTGAACGAGAGTTTTTCTTCAACGTGTACATTAACAAAGAGAAGCGGCTCCAGCTGTCCAGGATGTTAAACCTGACAGATCGGCAGGTGAAGATCTGGTTTCAGAATAGAAGAATGAAAGAGAAAAAGCTGAACCGCGACCGCCTACAGTATTTCACTGGGAATCCTTTATTCTGATACATCACATAGCCAGAGCCACACACACACACACACACACACGGAGTAAATAGCAGCTACACACACACACATGCTTTAAAGACTGGTCCCATATCTGAACTATCACATTTAAACAGCTGATTTTACAAATATCTTGCATTTGCAAAACCAAGCTGCTGGTATTTTTTTTCCTCCTTTTTTTGCGACAATTCCTGCATTTATTTATTTGTATTCACATCTCTCTTTCTTCCGCGGTATTGGCAACGAATATTTCAGCAAATTGCGAGCTGTGCTTTGAAATTATTTATATAAAAAAATCTATGTAGGCTTCCTTCCTTGTGTATGTACGTTTGTAAGACGCATGTAATGTACCTTGTGGTGTGAAATAAAGTAGGCAAAGACAAATGCATCCTATTCACGAAACCGGTCACATGAGCAAAGTTTTACAAAGAAAAAAATAAAAAAACAAAATAACACAAGACGTTGGGGAAATTTCCTACAGATTCATCAATGGTTTGGAAGTTTGGCGCTTGCAGGCTTGTATGGTCCCGTTATTTCCTTTGCTTTGAAACACTGGATTGTTTACTAAACCTTGAACCGTCTAGACAGTATAATAAAAAGTAGCTGTAAATGTCTAAATAGGGGGCTATTGGACTTTGGTGTCCCAACCCCCAGACCACATGAGGACTGATTCTCCTTCCTGACTTTTAAGTACTTTAACTCCAGGCTAGAAAAAAAAAAGCTCGGAGAATACAAGAGATTGCTGCACACCACGTCCCATATTTAGCTCGTTTTGGCCTCTTGGCGCACTTGTAATCCCACCAGAGTTTACTGGAAAACAGTGGAAAATACTTTGGGCAGGACCGCCATCTGGAAGGATAAGTAGCTTTTCAAGTTTATCTCCTTTTTGTTTTGTTTTTTTGTGTGTCGTATTGGAAATAGGTGTTTGCTCAAGAGGAGATTGCGCGTTTCTGTGTGATGCAGGTGAAACGGTTCCATCATTACGCAGCGGCTCCGCAAAGCAGAGAAAAGCACCTGGATGCCATAAATAGTGTAAATTATTGTTATTTTTTGTGCAACTAGTAGAGGATCAGACTAAATAAATGCATCGATTCCTCACTAACAAGCGCTTTATTGGTGTTTTATGTGATGCAGGAGGTCGTTATTTTCACTTTAGCAACAGTTAAAACCCTCCCGTTTCTGCGCCCTTTGTTCGGAAAAACTAAAGTTTGGCGTTTGGAGAGAGATTAACGTTAATGTCATTCGTGATGTATCATATTTAGCTGCAGTTATTTCCCACAAAGGCTGTTAGAAAGCAAATTTCATTAAGCGTTCAGCTGGTTGTCATGTTGTCCTACAGTGAAATTGCGTTACCAACTGTGTGGGGTATTTCGCTCTGATTCTCGGTGTATCCACATGAGGGCAGACTTTCAGCTTTTGGGCCACCAGTGGAAATGCACAGTTCAAGCAATTTAACATGCACCCTGCATGATAATCAGTCAGTGGAGAGAATAATCAGTCCAGCACACGGGGTTGCTTCAATTTTTTATTTTAATCATTACTTCTTCCAGTCGACTGAATTATTGTTGCCTTTTCAGCAGAATTTCTTTCTTTTTTTTTTAATTAAGGAGAAAACCCCAAAGGCACTTGTGTGTGTGTGTTTTTTCCAAATCTATACATTCACTCGTACAGCTCATAGTTCCTCTGGAGACAAAGAAATAAGAACATATCTAATCTTAACACACCTTTTTTCCCCCCTCTCCACATCCACTCCAAGGGGATGTAATTCCTCTTTCTTCCAAGCAGCAATCACATTTACATATCATGTTCGTGCGTTTGGAAACAAAAGAAATATAATTCTGCTTCGTGTCATCCTCGTCGTAAAGCCTCAGATGTTCACCTGCAGGCCTCTGATATCTCTCTCTGCAGGCTCCAAATATTATTGCGTTGTTAATATTCAAATACATATGCTTCGAATTCATTTCATTTTAATTCGCTGCTGTATAACCCGCATATAACTGACAGAAAACTCACAGATATTCCGCCCAAAAAACACATAGATGCTACAATTCCAAGTTTTCGGGTTTTGTTTGAAACCATTTGTCGCTCTCTCTCTCTGTTTTTTAATTTAACCCTTGTATGCTTTATTTGTATATGCTCTATTGTTATGCTTTAAATATCATCGAATCTGCTGGAATTTGCTTTGACATTGTTATTAATATCATTACAGGTGGTAATAATAACGATCAGCAATAATACTGCGTAGTCCGCGCATCGTTTTAGTTCTCTCTTTATTTTTATTTTTAGTTAAAAATATTCCTTGAGTCGAGTCTTGTGTATATTTTGTATGCGTGTCTGAATTGTTGATTTCACCCTGATGGATATACTCCCACATTAATAGGTTTGTTTTCCCGGTATATGGAATAATAGCAGTGTTATCTTTGCGCAGTTGTCATTATTATTATCATAGAAACATGATCATTAAAAACAAAGTGATGTCCAAGTTGTCTCGTTTGATTTTTGCGTTTCTTCCTTTTAAATAGCAAAACTGTATTTTTGCTTTAATTTAATCCTGTGATGCTCAGATGATTTGCAATCATGTTTACCTACAACCAATGATTATTCTCTAGGATGCTTGAGATGAGCCTCATCCTCTCCAAAATTGATTATTTAGAGTTTTTCGCACTGATCTCGAATATATTCTCACTCCCAGCTGCATTTATTCTGTTTGTTTCTTTGTTATTAAGACCTGTGGAGTCTTTTTTTTTGCAGGCATTGCGGCCTTTTTTTTTTTTTTTCCAGGGGGAATGTTTTTTTTTTTTCCTCCTGCAGTTTAGCAGACAGGGTTCTCTATCGTACACACATTTGCCTTCCTTGCAGAGTAAAAACAATGAAGCAAAAAAAATAAAGCCCCATGCAGACTGTGTGCACACCGCCTCCGCCTCCAGCAGGTTATTTCCAACTTGGTCGAAAATATGCTCGTGACTACAAATGAAAGTAAAGCTTGTTTCTTTGTGATCTTAGCAAATAATACTTTGCATTTTTCTACCTTGGGGGGGTTATTTGCTAACTGTGGAAGCTTTGCAGAACCATAATCGTTGACCTTCATGCATGAAGTCAGTCAAGGGTGGATCCACTTTTTTTTACCTTTTGGTTTGTCAATACTTGTATCTCACATTAGATTTAAACGAGCTCTGTCTCTTTATCGAATGTTTTAGCTGCGTAATTATAAAAACGCAACCCAAAACAACAAAAATCCAGTGCAAATAGGCCACGTAATTAAAGCAATTAGCATGCCTTAAATTAAAGAAAAATGAAGAGAGCAAGCTGTGTATTTAGATTTCTTCCCCAACTTTATTCTTTTTTGTTTTGAATGGAATGTATTAGACAGAGTGAAATATATGCAAATACAGTGAACGTGCGCGCTCCCGTTGGTGGGTTTGGATTCATGTGAAGGGTTCATGTGGGTAAAAATAACATTATAGTCAGTTGTTTTGTTTTTTTTCTTCTTTCCAAATAGTCTGCAGTTGTGCCAATGCGCCGTGAAGGCTGCACCACACACACACACACACACACATACACACACGCACACACACACACGGTTTGGCAGCACAAAGACGCGTTTCTATCCTGTTGGGATTTTGCGCATTAAAACGCTTCACGGAGCGTCGCTTGTTGATCCGAAATGACACAAACGGCGTTACAAACAGTCTTTTAAACGCGATTGCTTCAGCTTTATTGAAGTCCCGCGATGCCCCCGCTGTTCTGCGTGAGTCCGCAAAACCAATTTCAAGTCCGTGTTGTAGGTGTCGCTGTTGACCACGTCATCCGCAGAGCGAGCGTGTGCGCAGAGGAGGCTGCGTCTCAAGGCCATTTTCAAATCTCATTGGTGGGCTTGTCATGTGGTCGGGAGGCATCCTGACTTACAGATTGTTTTTCCTTAGATATGTCAGCTTACAAAGGACATCTCTCTCCTCTAAAGAGCTTAACCCCAAAAAATGTCCTTTCCCAGTAGCTCTCCTGCGGCAAACACATTTTTAGTGGACTCTCTAATTGGTGCTTGCAGGACGGACAGCTTTTACTCCAACAGCAACATGTACATGCCGTCTGGCTCAGAAATGGGAACTTACGGAATGCAAACCTGTGGACTCCTGCCGTCTTTCGGCAAAAGAGGGGAGGTCAACCACCAAACTATGGGCATGAATGTCCACTCGTACATACCTCAAATAGATAACTGGACTGATCCGAGTAGACCCTGCAGAATAGAGCCGCCCAGTCAGATGTCAAACTGTACATTTTCACAGAGCATAAAGGAAGAGAGTAACTGCTGCATGTACTCCGATAAGAGAGTACAAAAAGTCAGCTCGACAGAAGTCCCCGCATATTCTAACGTTATCCCCGAATCCTGTCCAGTCGATGGTCCAGAGATCCCGGTTCCGGGCTATTTCAGACTGAGCCAAACTTATGCGAACGGGAAGCATCAGGAAAACTACTGCCATGAGCCGCCGAGTCCAAACCCGACACTGATGCAGCTCAGCCGGGTCACCCCGAAGGCGCAGCCCTCGTCGGCGCCTTCTAATTTTGCAGAAGTGGAAAAGAAAATCGAGGACGTCCCGCAAAAGCCAGAGACCACAAGAACGCCGGTGCCCGCAGAAGAAAGCCCGGATCCCAAGTCGGGCTCGGAGGAGAAAAGCTGCTCAGTGGAGGCTCCTGTGTCCAGCCCTGAGCTGCTCCACAAGGAAGGGAAAGGTGGGTTGGCTACAATGAAAGCTTTTATCTTGTGGCGCTGCGCTGAGAAGGCTCCAGCATCATAAAACCAAGTATAAAACACAAACAACCCTAAAGTCGTAATGTTTAATGAGAGTCTTTCTCAGGTTGCAGTAATAGGCAGCAGAGAGAATGGCTTTACCATGCAGCATGCAGCCTGCGTCCCCTTCCTGGAAGATATTTACATTTATATGCATTTTTTAGAGCATTATCTCGCTTTATTTGTGCAGCTTGAAGAGTTTCCAGGAACTGAAAAGTTACCCCCAAGCTGCTCTCACGATTTAATCAGTTCTTTCTCCTAATTATTTTTTTGCAAACTTTAAAATGAAGTCACTCAAATATTTGTGCATGTTTTGGGTCCCTGCAAAAAAAACTACTTTACTCCATGATGATTTTAACTATTTAATTACACGTTGATTCATTTTTAGCGCCTATAAAATTAATAGAAGTGTGGTAATTTTTTAACTTGTGTAAAAGATGTGTTCCTGGCGTGCGCTCGGATCAGCTGGGATTACATTTAATTTTTGTTTTATTAGCGGTGGCATGTCATAACAGCATCCCTCCTGCATTTTTATTTATGCAGGGGAAGGCATTTATATTGAGTGTTATTTCCCAGCGGTGAAATCCAAAAGCAGCAGATGAGATTGTGTTCAAGAAGGAAAGGTCGAGTGCGTCGCTGAAATACTGTTGTGTATCTCTGATTATTTTTTAAATATATATATTTTATTTTATTTCTGATTTCTTTTGGAATCCTCACAGACTGCAAGAGTGACTCGTTGACGAACAACTGGTTAACAGCGAAAAGTGGCAGAAAGAAAAGGTGCCCCTACACAAAGCACCAGACCTTGGAGTTGGAGAAGGAGTTTCTGTTCAATATGTACCTGACCCGAGAGCGCCGCCTAGAGATCAGCAGGAGCGTCAACCTGACCGACAGGCAGGTCAAGATCTGGTTTCAGAACCGCAGGATGAAGCTGAAGAAAATGAACAGGGAAAACCGCATCCGTGAACTGACCTCAAATCTCACCTTTTCGTGAGCTCGCATGTATCAGTCAGTGGTTCATAGCTGCCTTTAATTCTCCTCCTCCCTCCTCCTCCTCCTTCCTCCTCCTCCTCTTCCCTCATGTTCAGTTGGATGCTTTAGTGGCATTGGACGTTTATCTTAAACTTCAACGAAACTGTGACTATATATAGCTATATCCAAGGCCTGTGCCAATTTTAGTACGTTGTGTGGCGTCGTGTATTTGTTTTATTTTATCACAGGGTAACACTTTTATTTTTTATTTTTATTTTTTTGTTTGTTTTGGTCTTAAATTATTGGAGAAGTTCTTACTTTTTTTTCTCTCTCTCTCCTCCAAGAGACATTCTATTGTGTGGAGCTGGCGAGCTGTGCAAAAAAAAAAAGAAGAAAAAAAGAGTTCCTCCATTTCAGCCTTCAAAGCACATTTATTGTCGTATAGTGCAACATTTGTTTTTACAGTGAGTGCCCATGTTGCTCAGTAGTGAAATGTTTCTGTGGTGGGAAAAAAAAAACACAACGATGTTTAATCTGTGAATTAATTGCATGTTTGTGGCATGTATCTTGCAATAAATATATTGTCAAAGAATTTTGTTTTTGTATGTGTTCGTGCTGCGGTTGATCATTCTCAATTGTTAGTAATTTGCTTTGCGCACTGGTGAAACCTTTGGTGTTTAATGCGCAATGACGCGCGCGGTGTTTTTGCGTAAAATGGTTATAAATGAGGAGAGGAGAAAAAAAGCTGGGAAAGAACATTTTGTTACATTTGAGTACAAGAAAAGCTTCAGTATTCCGTCCTAAAAATGTGTTTCTAATTTCACTAAATAGTTGGAATTGTGCTGCAACTTTCATCCAACGACGAGCTGCAAGAAAAACACTTTGAAATATTTTGTTTATGTGCAACCAGGAGTTTTGCTCAAATAATTCTCCTGCTTTTAAACACAGTCCAGCTCACTGAAAACAAAACTACAAACTGAAATCTGTGAAATTAGAAAAAAAAAAGGAGAGAAAATGTCAACCTTCTTTGTCGATCGTTTCCAAAACTTGTTTGTGTGGGAAAATAAAAGTGCAGCAGAGAGACGCAAAGAAGGCGGAGGTCATGAAATCTAGTCTTGCTTTTTTATGTTCGGGCCTGTTTATAACGAAACTAATAGTCTATTAGGACTCTAAGACAGAGGAGGTTATGTTCAAGCTCAAATTTGCAGCCAATAATCAACTCTGTGATCCTACCGAGCGACATCGGCCTCTGTTTTTGGGCAGAATACCTTCACATTTGCTCACAAAACATAGTTAGAATTGCGATGAAAATGATATAAATGTGAAGTGAGGCTGCGGATTTGACCTCAATCCTGACGGTTTCCTTTAAAAAGTTCATTTTGTTGTTTACTGGAGGTTTGGAGCTATCCCGTCAAAAAGCACAATTCTCCCCAAAAATGTACATATATCTTTCCAAAATAAGCCAAAAATATAGAAGCCATTCCTTTTAATTTACACCCATCAGATAGCAACACACACTCACACGGAGCTCTCTAAGTATTTTTATTTTATTTTATTGACGGCATGTATAATCACACGCACCTCATAAAACATTTATTGATACATTATTGCTCTCCTTTGAATGGACACAATAATTTCACAACTGCCTTTTCCGACTTAAAAAAAAAAGAAAAGAAGAAACCTACCCAGAAAATATGTTTCCTTGCCAAATATTAACAATGGACACACCGCATTGTTGAGCGGCGATGGCGTCTGTTATTTTACAGCGTGTTATTACATCTATTTTACGAGGACTCTGTAAGTCTATAAACCATTTTACTAGCATTGAGGGTATCAGGACGATATTAGAAGAGTTTTCTCGAGCTTTAAGATACAAGGAATCCGTGTTGGTGGACTTTCTCAGTGTGTGTGTGTGTGTGTGTGTGTGAGGAGAGAGAAAGTGTCTTATTCCTTTTGTGATGTTTAGTTGCAGCTGCATACTGAGAGAGAGAGCGAGAAAAAAAAACGCATTTTATTATTTGAGCGGTTGTTTTTTTTTCCCCCTCCAGTCACATCAGATGGGAGCTTTTTATTATTTGTGAAATGAAAAGCTAAATTAAACCTGACGAAAAAAAAAAGAAAAGAAGGAGAGCAAGGGCAGGATTGATTTACTCGCTGTATTGGTAAATATGACCACGTGATCCATGTAACCAATCCCTGTAGATGCAGGCCAGCAAAAATACTATGATTGTTCATAGAGGGAAGCTTCCCGTAACAGTGCAACCCATATTATATGAGTAGGAAGAGATCAAAAATGTCTTCCAGTGGCACTCTCAGTAACTGCTATGTGGACGCTATCATGGGGCAGGAGCCGGAGGATGTGTACGGTGCGCGCTTTATCCAGGCTCCACACACGATGACCCCGAGGCCGTCAGGTGCTGGGGACAACGCAGACTTCTCCTCGTGTAATTTTGCACCAAAGTCCGCCGTTTTCTCCTCGTCCTGGTCCTCGGTTCACCCTCAGGGGATCTACCACCCGTACGTGCACCATCACCACCACCACCAGTCCCATCTGCCCGCGTCGGACGGCAGATATGTTGGCGTGCGCTCCTGGATGGACCCCATCTCCAACCACGTTTCCTTCGCCGGATTCCACCCCGGCAGTCGGCCGTACGGGACAAAGCCGGAGGTCCTGCCGGCGAAACAGGCAACAGAGTGCGACTCGCTGGAAGCAGAAGCTCGGCCGCTCGCCGGTGAATTCGCTTGTGGAGTATCGGAGTGTCCAGAAAAGGCGACGAAGGAGCACAGTGGAAGCGAGCTTTCGAGCCACAGTGAGCCCAAAGAGGAGAAACAACAACAACTTGACCCAAGTAAGTAAACGAAATAGCCGGTGCTGATTTACAACCCGAAGAACTGTATGAGCTGGGTGTGTAAAACTGGAGGTTTTACTAACCTATAAAAGTGTCTCGTACTATACCGTGGCTCTGAAAGGGGGAAAAACCCGCCCTACAAGGGTTATTGCAGGGATCCTAATGTTTTTCATGTCACAGGACACCCAAAGTAGATACACATTTGCTCCTTTTTCGATCAGATTCTACCTGAGGAGACTTTATCCCTGATATTAGTCTGATTTGTTTTCATCTGTTTGGTGGGAATCTTATCAATACAGAGAATAGTGGAGAGTAAACATTCACAGTTCAGCAAACCTCCATTTGGGATTCATTTACTGACATCATTCATGTTCATAATGAAAAATAGAATTTAGAATAATCCCCATCACATGTGTGTTAACATCTTCCCCTGATTTACAGACAACCCTGCAGCAAACTGGATTCATGCACGCTCAACGAGAAAGAAGCGGTGTCCCTACACAAAATATCAGACTTTAGAGCTGGAGAAGGAGTTCCTCTACAACATGTATCTGACAAGAGACCGGCGCTATGAAGTGGCCCGCATACTCAGTTTAACGGAGAGACAAGTGAAGATCTGGTTCCAGAACAGGAGGATGAAAATGAAGAAGATGAACAGAGAGAGGAGCAGCAAGGAGCAGCTATAAGCTCGCTGCTGGTGCCATTTTACGCATTCTGACGTTTGCACCAAGGAAGCCATGTGAACAATTCAATTTCTTTTGGTAGGAGCCTCCGTAGCCATTTGACTTTTATTGTTTTTTTTTTTTTTTTTTTTAGATATCCTATAACATAAAGTGTCAGTGCCATTGGGCAAATATGCCTCACGCATGGAGGAATTTGCCTTGATGTGACACAAGACAAGCTCTGTCCAGTAGTGTCCTGAATTTTATTTTATTTTTTACAATTTTACGCAAACTGGGATGTTGACGCAGCAGAAACGTGCCTCTTGCTTTTCTAGTTATTAAGGATTTGGAGTTGTATATAAAACATTTTCACAGCAACTGCATTGACTGCTGTCTGTGTCAGTACACAAACACACACACAGAGACACACACACGGGATTTTCTTATCACAAACACACTCGTTCACTGACTTTAAAGAAGCGTTTAACGATGAGGTGTATTGGGAAACTACGCGTGTGTTTAACAAACCAAAGTAAGATGGTAAATTTAATTTTAAGCACCACTAAACACAGAAAATACAGGTGGGGAAAAATTCAGATGTTTCTGGATTATTGGCGGGTTGCTTCATTTAAATTTTCTTTTTTTTAATTCCAAAAAAATATCCACCGAGGCCCCTTTTTACGCAAAGGCTGCTCCAGCTTTAGGAGCCGTGTATGACATAAATATTTAACCCTGTTTCATTTTCTCATTAGCACTGTTACATTTCGCTTTTCTGTTGTCTTTCCTTTATTATTTTGTAACGGTGGGATTTAAAAACGTAGAATTACAAGTAATAAAGTGTTTACGATTGGGAGAGGTGTTGCGGCGGATTTCCAATTTATTGTCCAACATGTACCAACAATTGCTTTAAAGCAGGAAGAAGCGCGGTCCAATAAAGCTATAGAAATGGCTAGACGTCTGGCCTAAATGAGTTTATGGGACCTGGCCAGTAATTACGCTCTCCTTTGAAAATTCCTTTTTCTTTTGGGGCGTTTGCGTCTGTTGCTGACAAACACAACGTAGACACTTTTCCACAGGGTGTCTGGTCGATGAATTGTTTCAGAGGAAATCACCCCCCACCTTAATGGTCACGTTTATTCATCAACTGCACTTCCCACCGATGGGAAACAAAACTTCACTTTGACTGGTGGAGCTGTTGGAGTATTTCTGATGAGTTTATTTGAAACCTTCCAGTTTTTTAAACCTCACGGGCTGAATCTAAAGGTTGCCACGAAGCATGTCGTGCGTAATTTATACATGTATGTTTTGCTTCTGGCGCTTGTTAATTCGAAACTGAGGGAAAAAGTAATTCTATATACATTCTGTTTACCTTCCCTGGAAGCTTCTCGGCAGCGCTAGAGGGCGATGTTGTCCTTTAAGTCTCCGCTTTCCAGCAGCTTGGAACATGCAGACAACACATGGACCATACCGTTCTCCACGTTGATTTATTTGATAAAGGCATTGTGTCTTGGTAAACGCGTCTGTTTAAGAGTCCTTTTTTTTATTTAGCAGTTGCAGAGTTGAGAGTTTATGTCTTTTAATCGCCTGTTGCAGTTTTTGAACTCCTGTGACAGATTTCCAGGGCCCCATAATCTCAGCAATATGTCACACATTTGCACAAACAGAGCAGCCACTTCTAATCATCAGAGGGGGGGGAAAAAGTGTTTGGTGAAGTCAGGAGCAGCTTCGGTCCATCGTAAATTTACTGTATGAGGAGGAAAAAATAAAAAACAATAAAAGAACAGAAACAATTCTAGAAAGGTTGCACCCTGGTCTGGACTTCATCAGCATTCTGTACTCACCAGCACGGTTGTGTTTTGGTTTCTTAATTGCGCATAAACGGCTGACTAGTTTTTCAAAAGTGCAGTTAACCAACTTAAACCACTCCGCAGCCTTGTTTGTTTTATTTCAAGCTCCATGATGCTGAAATGTAACCAAATGATTGAAAGAAGTGGTGCTAAATATGCCATTGATTTTCTGTAAAAGATGCTGAGAAGACAGCACAGAACCAGTCCTAACATGGTAAAGAAGCCGTCAAATAGAATAAAATAAAAGGCCACATTTAAGGTTTTTGTGACCCCAAAACTGATTCCCACGAGCAGAAATAAAACACCAGCAGCATTTATTTTACATCCATCGTTGCTAACTAGTTGCAAAGATGTTGCACAAGCTTTGAACAGGACTGGGGCGCATGTGCTTTTCTCGCTGCTTGTGTTTCCGTTGCAGTCTGCAGAGAAGGGACGGTGAGCAGTGGGAAGCAGTGAGCTGCTTTATGTCCTGAGGAGATCAAGTGAACATTACTTTAGTCATCACTATTAAAAGTGATGATTGTCATGAGGGCCCCAGTTGTTCAAAGTATCCAAACACTGGCAGCCAGCGGCGACGCACAAGATGGATCCAAACTATTTCAACAATTAGAGATGCTGCTGAATTGATTTTTTTGTTTCCTGATCTGAAGTATTAATGCTGCATTTGTGATGAGTTCACGGCCCATAAACAAGTGGACTGAAAGCATAATCCCCGGGATAATGTTCAGCTTCTTCATTTGTGAGAAACGTCTCCAAACCGTTTGCGCGCACACAGGAAAGAAAGATAAGCTGGTGATAAGACCGTGGGGAACAATTGGGGATTTTTATTTTTTATTTTTTTTTGCTCAGAGCAGCAGTTTAGCAGCCTTGTTGTTATTGTAGCTGAAGAGCAAACAGGCGCTTCTGTGACATTTATTTTTTCACGACTCTTTATGATGAGGTGCCATCAGGAATTTCTCTCCATGTCCCAATTTCCATGCAGTCATCCTCGCTGCCGCCGTTACAGTCATGCGCCTCTTTTACTTGCAAACCCAAAGCAGGGTCAGCTATTTTCAGTCTCTCGTCATTAGCTGCAGTCACGTTACACACGTAGATGCGCTGTTGCTCCATTTCCTCACACTTTGTGTTGCTGTTTTTTTTTTTTTCTTCTGTCCAGGCTGCACGCAGGCCAAGATGCTGGCTGTGAAAAAGTGTCACAAATTGGAAACACACTCTGGCTAATGATCCTCGGGCCTTTCCAGAGCACTGTTAAAAAAATTACAAAATGGATGGGGGAAAAAAACCCAAACCCTGAAAAATCAATTTCCACATTATGGTGCGTAATTACAGCTATTAATATGCACAGTGTATTTATTTTATTAAACTGTAGTTCAATTTTTTTCTCTCCCAGCAACATTTAATTGCTTGGCATGTTTATATTTTTTATTTGTCAACTTGCAAAGACAATAAACCAAATATCAATACGTTTATTTTTAATTTAATTTCATCAGCTTCATATTAAATAATTGCTGCATGCTGTAAATCAGAAAATCCATCCTCCAGCTTTGTAAGAAAGCTTCACTTAACTGATTATGAATCCAACCAGCAGATATTTTAATGCGTCTCTAGCAGTGTGCTTTTCATTTAGATTCTTATCCAACTATTTGGTGTGTGTGTGACGCAGTTTGCAGCAGGGCTTCTACATTGCAGGGTGAACTGTGACTGAGAGAACCAGGCTGCGGAGGAATACGGGGCGACGATGCGGAGGAACACGGAATGGCACTGCGTCAAACGTGAATGAAACAATATAGATCGAGTCGGTTGGATCACGCTGGCGTAGGTGCCTCCAGCGGATCAGAGGTGGTGTTGGGAGGATTTGTTTTTGCGCAGAATCAGTGTTGTTGGCACGAATATCAAGCTTGGGTCTATTTTATTTATTTATTCTAATCTTTTCTTTATTTTGGCCTCTGCATCTAAATCCACATGTTTGGGGGAAAACAACAAACATGCAGCTCTGGAATTATCAATGCGTTCTACATAATGTGGATCAAAACTCACACTGAATTATATTTTTCTTTGATATCTGTCTCTGTATGTTTGTGTTTATTGCCGGAGACTGAAGAAGCACAAATGAGCTCTGTGATGAAAACAAACCACGTATTAAAGGCTAAATTGATTCAGTCACAGTATCATATGGTTTCTCTCTTTTTACGCACGTCAGATTTCTTGGATAGTTAAAAATTCGCTCTCGTATAGTTTCACTTCATAATTATTATTTTCCAATTCAGCAGTTTAAGCCTAAACAAGCCTCAGGATATCAGCGTTTAACTGCACGTAGAAAAGCTAATTTTACAGGGTGATGGCCGATTTTTATCTGACTGCTTTTTGTTGTTGTTGTGAAAGGAAGCTAATTTCACCTTCTAGTCTCCAGTTGGAGAGAGAGGAGGAGAAGCTCGCTGGATTTGAGGGATTACGGTGCAAACACAGAGACCTGCCCCTCCGAGCAGAGCTGCTCTGGTGTTTGCCACAACTTTATTGGTCTTGTAGGTGTCTGACAGTGGTGCAGCTGTAGTCTGCCACCGCTATTCTGTCTGCAATTAAATCGCACCCATGCACCAAACACTCACACCCCCACCCATCCAGGGGCTGCACGCCTCTCTGGATTTCTGTTTTTTAAGGGATTTTAATCTAAACAGATGCGCAGTTTGGAGTTTATTTTATTAGGGAGGATTTGTTTGATTTAGTTTGGTGCTTGTGTTTTATTTTATTTTTTTATTTGAAAGGCCTGATTGGATGCGTAACCCTCCTATGCAGGTGCTGTTAGTTCTGCCCACAGTGTGACACTCTGGAGGTAACATCATTGTTCCTGCGCAACATGGCGACTCTCAGTAACCTCAAATAAAGGCGGTAGCAGTATGAATGTAAAAGGAGAAGACAAACTGTATCTTTGCACCGCGGAAAGCGATGTTAATCTATTTTTTTTTTCTTTTTTTTTTGCCCTCCCTTCTCCCTCCAGTACAGACCGCATTGGAATATTGAGTTACAGTAATGTCATAGTTGTGTAATGCAACAAATCCTGAGCTCTTGTGTTACTCTCACTCACACACACACTCACACGCAGCTATAAGACAGGAAACCAGAGCCATAGCCCGACTATAAATCGCATCGTGCTGACTCTGGCGTGCCACCAGATGAACGAGAAGGAAATAAAAGAAATTTCCCTCCTTCTTTAAAATATATATAAAAATGTATTTGCTCACATATGCTGCAGCTGCATTATTTACCCTTTAAATCTGGATGATGAGAGAAATTGTTCATAGCAAAAATGTAATTCTCTCTAATTTAGTCTCTTTATTTATGAGCAGCAGCTGGCCTGAGAAACACACACACTCACACACTCACACACACACACACGGGCCTTTACGCATATTAAACATATCCAGAATAATAACTGGCAATCAGTGCGTTTGTTTATGAGTTTTGATCAGGATACCATTCTTCATTTGTTTTATTTTTATTTACACACCAGTGCACGTTAGATTTAAGCAGAATAACCTGGCTGGTTTCAACTGAGGCCGCATGAAAAAAAAATAAAACAAAAGGAAAATACTGAATTTCGTCGACGCAAAAAAAAAAAACCCCTCATCCTATTTCTTGTGTTTTTTGTTGTTATATTTGGAGATAAATGTCTCTAAGCGAATTTGCATCATTTTTATTTAGACTTTTCTCCATTATAAAATACATTTTGCCTTCTAAACTTTTCTTTTTTATATGTTATTGTCTACAATTTGCGTTATGACGCAGCTAAAGCATTATAAAGGACGTCTGCTCTTTTGCGCTTCAGGATATAACATTTAATGCTCGAGTAAGAAAAGAAAGAAGAAAGAAAGAAAAAAAAATCCCTCTTGTTTAGAGGGCCGGTGGGGGCTTCTGCTATTATGCGCAAAGATGGGAAGAATTGCTGCAGTCGAAATTCCTTTTTGTGAGAGGACAATTTACAACTTGGTAATAGACCTTTTTTATGTGCCTCCATCGCCTGTCATTGGATGCCACTGGTCATGTGTGAGAGGCAAACGTCTTCATGGCCCTTTTCCTGATTTCCCAGGCGATTTTTTCCCCACTGCATTCTGCGTCTATGGCGTTAAACCGATACGCCACGGTCGGCTTTCTTTAAAAAAAAAAAAAAAAAAAATCTCCCAGCCGTTCGTTTCATAAACGTCCGATCAGCACATATTTTCGGCACTGCGCGGTTCACTCATCTGGATGACAAGAGGAGCGTTTCAACTTTATCCACATCTGACCTGCACAGAGCGACACCGGCTCATCTCAGCTCTTATATAAACACATATATACATAAACCTTAGAGGTAAACCGCAAAGAATAATCATGGATTACCTCCCGGCTGTAGGTAAGAATTCTGCGTAATAATGGAGTTTATTTGCGCCTCTGAATGTGTGTGTGTGTCTGCGTGTGCATGTGAAGCCTTGACAGCTTCCTCTTTCATTAGTCATGTAAATTAGCAGCAGGCTAATGGAACTCAGGTAATTTGGTGATTTCACATGTTGCTGGCTGTGTGGAAGGAAATTGATTTTTGTACTTTACGCGCAGAGAAGCTTGGAAATGATGTTAGTGATGATAAAAAATCCGTTTTTACTGCTGTTGTGCTGCAAGAACCAGAGAATGTTTAAGAAGTAATCCACTGGATTATCAAGCATCTTATTCGTGTTTATTGTTGTCGATGGTCATGCTTTTATTTTTATTTGTTTTCAAGCCTTTTCTGCACAAACGCATCTTGTTTTTGATGCTGATGGTGAAGCAGTGTGTCTGATGCTGAGTGCAAGGATTTTAAAAATAGAAAAACAGCTTCCTGCATTTAAATGCTCATTCTTTAGTTCATCTCGAAGCTGCATTTCTGCTTTATTTTTAAATCCAGAGTGCTGTCTTTTTACACTTACTAGAAAATGTGGTCTGATGAATCCTCTGTATTCCCCAGCGTGGACATTAACCTCCTAAAAAATACTGCATTACAATCGACACAGAATAAATGTGCTCTTCTATTCTCCCAAATATGCAAAAGCCTTGCAAAAGAAGTTCAGTTTTCATAGCTGTTTTCAGCTGCCTGGAGATGGGGCCAACTGAACAAAGACAGTATTTCACTGTTGCCTGACAGGCAGCTGCGAAAGTATTTACAGCCTTACTGCAATGCGGCAAAATGGACCCTGGAAGACAGACACGAGCAGAAGCCTGAGAAAATTAGACAAGATTCAACTCGTGTTTGCTCAGTTTGACAAATGCACGTAGATTACACGATTTCAGCTTCTGTTTTGTAGGATGTTTTTATTCTTTATGTGGATCTAACCGCAGGCCCTGCACACATTTTCACTGATAGTTGAATGGATGGATGTGGTTTCCCCCCTTTTCAGAGCTCCTCCCTGATATTAGTGCTTAAGAATCAATATGTGACCTGGTGGGATGTTTCTAAACAAATGCTTTCTTCATGTTGACTTATCCAACATAACAATTGCTGTAAGGTTTTTTGTAAACACTTTATCCCAGTTGGATAGAAAAGGCTTTACGCATTCATTGTTCCTTATCCCCACCATCATCAGCTTTAGTGAAGATTAGCTGCATCTTTACTTCCAAATGTGCCCCTTTTTATTCAATTTTGCAAACACACTTGCAGCCTAAAATTCCAGAAGGATAATCAAGTAAAGTGCAGTGATGCTTCTTCACATTCAGCTTCATTTATTTACAAAAAAACAAGTTAAACCAGCCCATCAGAGCACTTCTTAGCGAACACATGCACCTAACTGAACAAAAATCTACAATTTACATTAAAATTGAGTACCTTCCCCCTCCTCCCTGCACACACCCGTCATCAGACGCAGGGTTAGTTGAGCCACTTGTGTTTGGACAGATGCACGTTGATTTTTTACAGTGGAAAAAATGGCCGCCAGTGCGCCAGCAGAAGGCGCTGTTGCCCAACACTCAGCCTCTCAGCAGCTCCTTCCCTGCAGCTTCTTGAGCTCCGTGAGTGGCTGAGACGGCAATCACGTGATCCAATTCATTTTTTTTGAAAGTGCTTTTGGAGGATTGTGTGTCACAAAAAAATTCACCCCTGTTGACTTCCACTTGGTGGGATGAGGACAGTCTGTCATGTGATGCCTTTATCTGTTGCTGTGTGGGATGTTTGTGTGCTGAGCGCTCCGCAGAGTCATATGTGTGTCATTTTGTAGATAGATAGACACTTTATTCATCCCCTTGGGGGGAATTGAAGGCATCCAGTAGCTCGGACATGTTACATGCAATAGATAGAGGGAAAAAGACAGCAGAATAACGCTGATATTTACTGCAAATAGTTGTTTGTTGTCATGAATTATCTTATGGGGCAGCACAGTGAATGTTTTTGCAAACTGTTTCTGCAGCTTTAACTGTGTGCATCACATCATCCTTCTAAATAGTGATTATTATGTCTTTAAATGAGTATTAGAAAGAGGAGAAGCTACTTTATTCACAGGCATAAAACTGCAGGTAAGTCATCAAAGAAAACCAAAAAATAAGCAAAGTAACCGCAGGCGCTCTGTGTGGGCAGCTCCATCTGAGCCACCACAGAGGCCAGAACAAGATATTTACCCTCAACACATCTCCAGAGGAAAAAGACATGCATGTAAAAAAAAAAAAAAGAAAAAAAAAGCCTCTGATTTGATGCCCTCCCATTTCTCATACCTGCCCCACAGTGGCATCCACCCAAACCTCAACATCATCAGCTGTGTGCAGTTTGGTCAGAAAAGTAGAGAGAGGAGGAGCAAAGAGAAGAAGAAAAAAA